>NC_052308.1:50073260-50374952 GCF_016432855.1 Salvelinus namaycush | reverse complement strand
TCACTCTTGTTAGCGTTTAGGTAATTATCCTTAGCTTGTAGCTTATTAGCATTTAGCTTACAATAGCATTTGCCTTAAGCTAATACAAGCCAATTCATACCAGCACCATCCACTGGTCCTCCGCATTTAATGCCATATCGCACAAGGCAGCTGGGCCTGAAACGGTTAACACTTTGATAATACATATAACATATTAATATAATATAAGATAACATACTTAGCTATATGCAAAGTATTGTGCTGTATACCCATGTTATGTTATACCTGTGAACTACTACTTTAATCTGGTGTTCTGCTAGTTTACTGCTTTAAAACCCATAAGCCTTTCAGTATTTACATAAGGACCCGACATAAACCTATTTTCCTGAACTGCATGATCTCTTAACGATCTAACACCCAAATCCTGAGAAAATAATGTGTTGAATAAAAAAATAAAAAAAAGTTTGTTCATTTAGAATTAGAGCTACTTTCCCTCTCCGCAATATCTCCTCTCTCTCCCTCGCTCTCGTTCTCTCTCCATCCAGCCCAATTGCACTCTTTTCATTGTCGAGCTCACGTATTGAATCTGCCTGATGAAAACAGATCTCACTGCAGCGCCACAATAGAATGGCTGATGCAGGAAAGATGAAACATAATGGGATTTTTTCCCCCATGTGCTCAAGATTGAATATAAGGCCTGACCTCCAGATGCAGTAGATCCATTTCAGGAGCAAAGATATTGTTTATGAAGAGGAAGAAGACGATGAGGTCACAACAACACCTTGCGCCATCTTCCAACACAACATGATACAAACATATACTGTTATTGGCAATATATTCACTTATACACCAACACAAACGTCAATATACACACCGATATATACATCCTTACAACAAAAAAACATGAAAATGTGTGAACAAATCACAATTATTATAATCTTTCTACATGTGAAAATGTTCACAAGTCCGATGTGGTGTTCGGACAGGTGTAAAGTTTCACATGCTAATATTTCACGTGTTTTTTCCTCATGTGAAAAGAAATTCACCTCGTGTTTTTTTTCACCACTTCCAGCTACATCTGGTCTCCCATCCAGGGGAGAGAAAGCAAAGGCCAAGGTAACTTAACCAAAGATAGTAAAATCGCAGGACAGAGGGAGGCGTTTTGTTTAATAGCGTTACCATATATTATTTTCGACAAAAAAAAAAAAAATTGCATCCATTTACAATTCATTTGCTCTCGCATGTTAAATTTTTTTTTTATTCTTGCAATATTTTGTTTTGCTCCCAATACTTTCTTTTATGTTTATGTTTATGTTTTGCTTTCAATATCAATATTTTTCTTTACAGAATTCTGTTGAGAGTTCTTCAGAAGTTTTGCTTGATATTAATGGCACAAAAGTAACTCACTCATTAGAGGATTGCACCATATAATAACACTATTACTCTATTAAAAGTGTTTAAAGCGGCAATACTTAATTAAAACATTAAGAAAAGTGTTCCCCGCCCCGCCACAGTTTCGGTAAAGAGCTGAGGGATGGGGCTGGAGAAATGCAACAACTCTCAAATAAATAGACTACTCTATGAATGCAAGGACTGACCATCCATGATATCAAAATTATAGTTTTAACGTTTTTAGGCTATACATGTGGAGCTTTCTTACATGTGAAACTGCAAATTAGATTTTCACTTTCACGTAATTGCAAGTTCACATGTGAAAAATAATCACACGTGAATGTTTTTCACATATGAAACTGCAAATTAGATTTTTACATGTGATTGTTTTTCACGTGTGAACTTGAAATTCCACATGTTAACGTGAGGTGCTCACATGAGGAGTTGTTTTACATGTGAAACAGCAAATGCGATCTTCACATGAATGTTTTTCACATGTGAAAATGCAATTCCACATGTGAAAATTCTATCCAAAACAATCCAATTCTCACATGTGAAAGTTCTTAACATGTGAAACCACACATTTCACATGTGAAACTGCAATTCACATGTGAGGTGAAAACAATGGTGTTGTTGATTTTCACATGTAAACTGAAAATGTGTTTTTTTTGTAAGGGTACCAACACTGAGATACACTAACAAACTGTACACACCAACATATACACCAACACTAAAATATACACCAATATATATTTTTCTCTTATTGGCCATGCTAAGAGATGTTCCTTATTACTGGATTACCCCTTGTTTGAACTGTAGCTCACATAATTGTTACGCTCAACAGATTTGACTAATGTATATCTTAAAGAAGGCCTTTGTTGTGCAAAGCTTTGCAACGGTTATCGTTACTCATTGTGTACTTATTCCTCGCGTCATTATCTTTCCCATTATTTCTCTTTTTTTCTCTCTGCATTTTTGGGAAGGGCCCGTAAAACATTTCACTGTTAGTCTACACCTGTTGTTTACGAAGCATGTGACCAATAAAATGTGATTTGATTAGGTTCGTTATCTAGTACACAATGTATGGAGACTATCTGTGTGTGCTTATACAAAATGACAAATTCATGATCTGAAGAGATCTAGTTAGATGCAGCTGTGAATAATAATAATATAATAATACCATTTGGGATTTGTATAGCGCTTTTTGAAGACTCAAGAGACGATTCAATTCTTGAACGCTTAAATGTCTCATCCTGTCCAGTGTAGTGTAGCATGTAAAAGAGTGACCACCATTTATATCCTCTCTATGACTACTCAATAGCCACCACAATTGAAAGGAAACCATTATCATTTTGTGAAATATAAAATATCCATATTTACTGTGAGGATAACACTTTCCATAGTAATTGTAACATTATGTACTACAGTACCCATAATGCTCTGTAATTTGAATTTTTTTATCATACTAAACACATAACAACTGTTCTGTTCTAACATATGAACTGTTGCTATGTTTAAAGAAATGAATACTGTGGTTTATGTTAAAAGACATGTTTATTCAGAGGCAATATTGCTGAGCAATAAGGGGGAGGTGTGGCATGATATACTACAGTATTCATAATTCTCTGTAACCATATCTGTTTGTATCTTACTAAACACGTTTCTAAAGATAACGCTATGGATTCCAGTCTCCTTATTATCACGGTATTAGAAAAGCTGATATTCGTTTTTTGTATAGAGATATGACCACGTCTACAATCAGATATAGTGGTCCTAAGTTATTACCTTGAACTACATATACTGTAGCTTTTGTGTACACATTTAGATTTTATTTTCTCAGTTAAAATGACACTGGTTTCTCTAACCAGGCATATTAAAAGGTCTCTACTCTCTACATAGACAGCTTCAACGAGATGATGGTGTATACAGTACATGTAGGCCACGTCCCAAATGTTCCCCTATTCCCTTTATAGTGCACTACTTTTGACTAGAGCTCGATGGGCCCTTGTCAAAAGTAGTGCACTATGAAAGGGAATAGGGTGCCATTTGGTATGCATTTGTTTTTATTGAGAATGATCTCATTCCAGACATATGGAAACAATGTCAATTTCTTGCCAATCTCATTAATACAATTATGGCTAATTATGATAATTTGTGGCACACTGAAGCAGTTTGTGTAAAAAGGCTGAGGGAGGGTGTATTCATATAACAATCAGAGTGTATTCATAATGGCTGATGCTCACTTTTTAGAGAGATATGACACGGATGGATTTACCCACAAACCTTTGAGCGTCAGAGCTGACAGGGCAACCTCACAAACCGTCTGTTCTACTGTTCTATTTACCTTTTCCTTTCTCTTGAAATTGCATGAATATTGTTGCATGCCATATGAAATGATCAGAGAAATTATTATTTATGTTGTTAATGTAACATTTTACTATATTCCAAAAGTAAAAAATCTGAAGAGTAGGCAGTCTAGACAAAATTTTAAAAAGCTTTCCCAAGAGCCAAACTATACACTGAAGGGCACGCTAACAATGTTCACGCTAAGAAAGTTCACGCTAACACAACATAAATGAGTCGTTGGTACTACCAAATGATGGAGCAATGACGAACGAATCAGTATCAGACAGACCACAAATACTACTTGAAATATTTTTGTTTGAGCATTTGCTTTAGGCTGCCTGGTGTGCGGGGTTTGTACTTTTGGGACTTTTATATTGATTCCATTGTTTTGTATTGGTTCCAAGCTAAAAAAAAACAACAACAGATTATATATTTGAAATGACTTTGAATAGTGTTGGAAACCAGCTGTGATATCAAAGCAAAACCGCCTGGGGGGTACTCACCGAGGGCATTTGGCTGGAGAGCAGGTGGCCATCTTGGGCCAGCATATTGGACATCATGAGGGCAGGCAGCTCCGGGTAGGAGTAGGGGTTGAGCAGGCCGTTGTGGTGGGCCCCTAGGGAGTGGCACAGGTAGCCCGACTCAGGGTCCATCAGGTGGAGCAAGGGGGGCTCGGGGTGGTTGGGAGGGGTGATGGGGGGAATCTCGTAGTCCTCGTCCCCCGCACCGTTCCCACTGGCTCCGCCTCCTCCGCCCTGACCGGAATAGCTCTGGAAGGACAAACAGAGAGGGAGATGGTGTGAGATACTGTATTTTACTGTATATGTAGGTAGGTTTGCCAAGAGCAGTGTATGATTCGAGAACATTTGATGTACTGGGGGGAGGTCATTTGTGTCAGTCAGAGAACATATCGTCTAGAAGAGTCAGATTATTTAATGAGGTAATAGTGCCCCCCACCCCCCACCCCACCCCAGAGATGGGAGTTATAACAATGATAGAGGGTCAGTCCCCAATTACACCCTACCTATATGCTTATCATATTAAAAGAGTGTACTGGAAAATGCTGTAATATGAGCTTTCAGACATAACACCTCGGTCAGGCGAAATCAGAAATGTACATGTGCCCACAGTAAATATACAGCAACACAATTTGTTTTCAATTTGTTTTCCTTATGCATATCTGTGTATTCCTGTACTATCAATAGGTCCATGGTATTGTGTGCTGCAATAAGGAAAAATATGATTCTGAATTCTAGAGGGGGGAAAAAATGGAAGAAATTCAATGGGGAACGAAAAAGCAATTTTGTCTGAGGCACTCTGACTTGACTCCCTTTGTAATGACTGAGTCAAATGAATCATCACAAATAATATTCCGGTGTCAGCCATTCAAGTTTTTAATATAATTTTTATGATTCATGTCTTGCCGTATACATTTCAGAAATCAATTCAATATCATCTTTGTGCAGGCTGTCATCCTCTGCACTGGAGTGGTCATTTATCTCTTAAACAAATCCTTTCAGAAAAAAACAGGGCAAAGGCAAGGAAAAAATTATTCTCAGAGAGTTCTTTTCTACTAAGAGTAAATAACTCAAAGGTAGTAGGTAGCTACTGTAAGTACAATTACTTAATATCAACCCACCTACTGTGTAGCTTTTACAAATATGATCAAACAATCGAATGCATTTAAACTGGGTAATGTTAAGTAACCACTACAGCAGATGAAAGACAAACTCAAAAACACCAGCCCCCCTAAAAAAACAGCCTCAATCTGGTCATGACCAAGGAAGTTGTAATTGCAATGTATTACTTATTATAACGGAGGGATGTAGACATTGAACGAACACAACACTTAAACATGCTTCCATTCCCCCGCGACTAGTGAACATGAATGGAAGAAGGAAAACAATTGAATTGCTTCAATTGGATTTACTCTGTCCCTCGCATTGTCTGGAAAAGCGTGGATATTAATTTTCGAAATTGTTCTTTGAAGACAGATGTTTTTGTAAACCTTTGGGAATCGTGTTATTGTTTGGTCTAATGCACAAGAAAACGAACATTTCCGGAGATTCAATTTCCCTCATAATTGTTGGAAGGAAACAAACTTGTCTTTTGTAAACATAGGGGCCATTGTGTGAAGTGAGACCCTCGTTGAATCCTTTGGGGAACTCAAATCTCCATGATCTTTCATAATGAGGCAGGCACTAGGTATTCAGGCTAAGTCCCAAATGACAAGAAATTCCCCTATGGGCTCTGGTCAAAAGTAGTACACTATATAGGGAATAGGATGCCATTTTGTATGCAGCGCCAGTCTTAACCAGACATTCTTGTAAGTCTTGTCATAACTTAACCATAAAAGGCTCTGATACTATGCACTAGGGCTGTCCCCGACTAAAAACATTATTGGACGACCAAGAGTCGTGTTATTTTACAAAAGTGTATTTTTCCATATATATAGTGGCTTGCGAAAGTATTCACCCCCTTGGCATTTTTCCTATTTTGTTGCCTTACACCCTGGAATTAAAATTTTTGGGAGGGGTTTGTATCATTTGATTTACACACGCCTACCACTTTAAAGATGCTAAATATTCTTTATTGTGAAACAAACAAGAAATAAGACAAAAAAACTGAAAACTTGAGCGTGCACAACTATTCACCCCCCCAAAGTCAATGCTTTGTAGAGCCACATTTTGTAGCAATTACAGCTGCAAGTCTCTTGGGATATGTCTCTATAAGCTTGGCACATCTAACCACTGGGATTTTTGCCCATTCTTCAAGGCAAAACTGCTCCAGCTCCTTCAAGTTGGATGGGTTCCGCTGGTGTACAGCAATCTTTAAGTCATACCACAGATTCTCATTTGGATTGAGGTCTGGGCTTTGACCAGGCCAAGACATTTAAGCACACATTTGACCAAGACATTTAAATGTTCCCCTTAAACCGCTCAAGTGTTGCTTTAGCAGTATGCTTAGGGTCATTGTCCTGCTGGAAGGTGAACCTCCGTCCCAGTCTCAAATCTCTGGAAGACTGAAACAAGTTTCCCTCAAGAATTTCCCTGTATTTAGCGCCATCCATCAGTCCGTCTATTCTGACCAGTTTGCCAGTCCCTGCCGATGAAAAACATCCCCACAGCATGATGCTGCCACCACCATGCTTCACTGTGGGGATGTTGTTCTCGGGGTGACGAGAGGTGTTGGGTTTGTGCCAGACATAGCGTTATCCTTGATGGCCAAAAAGCTCAATTTCAGTCTCATCTGACCAGAGTACCTTCTTCCATATATTTGGGGAGTCTCCCACATGCCTTTTGGTGAACACCAAACATGTTTGCTTATTTTTTTCTGGACACTCTTCCGTAAAGCCCAGCTCTGTGGAGTTTATGGCTTAAAGTGGTCCTATGGACAGATTCTCCAATCTCCGCTGTGGAGCTTTGCAGCTCCTTCAGGGTTATATTTGGTCTCTTTGTTGCCTCTCTGATTAATGCCCTCCTTGCCTGGTCCGTGAGTTTTGGTGGGCGGCCCTCTCTTGGCATGTTTGCTGTGGTGCCATATTCTTTCCATTTTTTATTAATGGATTTAATGGTGGGATGTTCAAAGTTTTGGATATTTTTTTATAACCCAACAATGATCTGTACTTCTCCACAACTTTGTCCCTGACCTGTGTGGAGAGCTCCTTGGTCTTCATAGTGCCGCTTGCTTGGTGGTGACCCTTGCTTAGTGGTGTTGCAGACTCTGGGGCCTTTTAGAACAGGTGTATATGTACTGAGATCATGTGACAGATCATGTGACACTTAGATTACACACAGGTGGACTTTATTTAACTAATTATGTGACTTCTGAAGGTAATTGGTTGCACCAGATTTTATTTAGGGGCTTCATAGCAAAGGGGGTGAATACAAATGCACACACCACTTTTCCATTCTTTCTTTTTTTTCTTTTTTTCTTTTTCTTTTTTTTCATCAATTTGGACTATTTTGTGTATGTCCATTACATGAAATCCAAATAAAATCCATTTAAATGACAGGTTGTAATGCAACAAAATAGGAACCGCCAAGGGGGGTGAATACTTTTGCAAGGCACTGTAGACACACCCTTTGTTTGAATAAAATAAACTATATGTAGGCTACTGAGCTAGTCTGATTCTTTAAGCACTGCGATTAAAAATTAAGACACACAAATTACTAAAGAGGGAGCCAGAGATCAATATAGCCGAACCAGAAGTAAAAACTATGTTCCTGACCCTCCTCCTCCCGCTGACCATTGCTGCTGGCCTTCACAGATTCTGCCATTACGGTCCCAAAGTTGCCGGTAATAGGCTACACCAGGGGTCGGCAACCTTTCCCATT
Organism: Salvelinus namaycush; assembly: GCF_016432855.1. NCBI lineage: Eukaryota > Metazoa > Chordata > Actinopteri > Salmoniformes > Salmonidae > Salvelinus > Salvelinus namaycush. The sequence continues at coordinate 50,366,898 of NC_052308.1, read as the reverse complement.
TGGAGTGCCAAGTTATCATACCATTTCTACTGATCTGCGTGCCAGTTATGGTTTTCATATGCACATTTTTGTGGAACAGTTTCCTTTCATTTAAAATAAAGTCTTCATATCTCAAAATCAATGTAATGTGCTTAATAAAAATTATATCAAAATTAAAATGATACAAACCTAAAAGTAACTTCTGTTGCCATTGCCAATATGTAAAAATAGCCTACATAAACCAAAACATAAAAACACTGCAGCCTGCAAGTATAAAATATCCTGATAAAAATAAATAACCTATAAATCACATTGGCTACCCGTGGCATGTCTGCAAGAAACATTGTATCAACTATTAACTTGGTCCAGCACGATTGTGCTAGCAAACTTGCAACATTGTATAAAATGTTCTGGGCCCTAATTTTCCGGTGCCAGTGAGCTACGGACAGATAGACACAGCTGTGATCTATTTGCGCAAGGGATAAGAAGCAATCAGGTAGAGCTATTTTATAACGTTTACACCAGATCAGAGCATGACATTTTTTTCCTATTTCATGTTGAGTGGTTATAGAAAGGGAGAGAACTGGAAAGATTTCTCAAATAGCCTACATTGAGGAACTATTTTCATTCTGGATGTAAAAACAAACTTTGTTTACTTGCTGTTTAAGGCGAGGGGGGGAAAAAATGACTTTAAGAAGCTACACAGTGACGGTTAAGACAATCATTTAAAAAAGTCTCACAAGTGTATCCTAGGTTGTGCGCTCTGCAAGCAATGTGTCCATTCCTACAATGACAATGGTAAGACTGTAATAATAATATATTGAATGCATTGACAGAACGTACTGTAACAAACCAAGCATTAATTCGAAATGATGGGAATTAACAGTACATATACTACTGGTGATACTGGTGTGCCATCCCTGCAGCCTCCGCAATGGATTAGTCCACTGAGACAGGCGTGAAACAGACAGACATACATTTATTTTTTTAAATGTGTTTGTAACTGCTCGACTAAAAAAATATTGGTTGACCAACAAACCAGTCAACTAAATGTGGTCAGCCCTATGCAGTCATCACTTATCTTAAGTATATAATATCTTATGTTATATCTTAAGTACAAAGGGGATTTTCATCAGCTGTGACCAATACGCTTTGTTTTCGGATCGTAAAAAAATACTTCTTCCAATCAAATACAAATCCTTTGCTCCGTTAAATGTTTTTCAGTTGCATAAGTGAGAGCTAGTGAATAATACGTGTCACATGTTACATTACTCTGAAGCCTAGTCGGGATGCACTTGATGATAAAATGTAAATATCAAGGACGTTCCCAGTTGAATAGTTGCGAGATAAATAATTCATATTCTATTCAGAGTGAGATTGCAGAGCCAAGGTATACTCCAGTTAATGCATACTCTTCTAATGCATACTCTTCACCCCTTCCCCTTTAAAAGTCAAATCTAAACAATGGCGTATGCATGTATGTGTTTGATAGATCATATAGGCCAGAGTCTGTCCTCCTTATACGGCGACGACTCCAACAAACGCATAACCACGGTTTCTCTAAGTGCTTCTTCTCTCAAGGATTCCATTCTAATGCACAATGCAATATTTTATTACGCCCAGTACAAGTATGTAGGCCTCGCTCTCATAAAGGGGAGGGAGCTTCCTTCTTGATCAATAGTGTTAGCATACCATTTTGGGAATATATTTCTGGGTAAATAAGTAGAAAGCATTGCCCACGTCCCAAATGGCACCCTATTGGCACCGGTTGGGCCCTGGTCCAAGGTAGTGCACCATATAGGGAATCGGGTCCCATTTCAGATGCAGACATTCTGTTCCGTCTTAATTAAGTGTAGAGGTCGTCAGAGAGTTCAGCGCACATTTTAATACACCTTTCATTTAATAGAAACAGATGAACAGACAGTTGGTGTGGGGATGGAATGAGAGGGAATATATCATTGATTGGGAAGCTTTCCAGGTTATTTTTGTTGGCACCAAGCTAACTTTCCACAACACTGCTTCACTAGCTCGGCTCATCTAATGAACAGGCTTTGTTCAGTAGTCAAGGCCTTCGGTATCACAGACGATATCTAGCAGATGATTTGAAGTCAAATTAATATATATTTGGACAACTCATTTTATGAATACAGTGTCTAAAAAAAACCATGTGGGCTGGGCATCCTGAAGATGCAAAACATTAAAATATATTTTTTTAATACAAATATAAACTCAGTAAACTTAACATGTGTAAATATTTGCATGAACATAACAAGATTCAACAGCTGAGACATAAACTGAACAAGTTCCACAGACATGTGACTAACAGAAATTGAATAATGTGTCCCTGAACAAAGGGGCGGGGGGGGTCAAAATCAAAAGTAACAGTCAGTATCTGGTGTGGCCACCAGCTGCATTAAGTACTGCAGTACATCTCCTCATGGACTGCACCAGATTTGCCAGTTCTTGCTGTGAGATGTTACCCCACTCTTCCACCAAGGCACCTGCAAGTTCCCGGACATTTCTGGGGGGAATGGCCCTAGCCCTCACCCTCTGATCCAACAGGTCCCAGACGTGCTCAATGGGATTGAGATCTGGGCTCTTCGCTGGCCATGGCAGAACACTGACATTCCTGTCTTGCAGGAAATCACACACAGAACGAGCAGTATGGCTGGTGGCATTGTCATGCTGGAAGGTCATGTCAGGAAGAGCCTGAAGGAAGGGTACCACATGAGGGAGGAGGATGTCTTCCCTGTAACGCACAGCGTTGAGATTGCCTGCAATGACAACAAGCTCAGTCCGACGATGCCATGACACACCACCCCAGACTACGACGGACCCTCCACCTCCAAATCGATCCCGCTCCAGAGTACAGGCCTCGGTGTAACGGTCATTCCTTCGACGATAAACGCGAATCCGGCCATCACCTCCGGTGAGACACAACCGCGACTCGTCAGTGAAGAGCACTTTTTGCCAGTCCTGTCTGGCCATAATGACTAAGCAAAAAAAATGAGGGAAATTATGATTTAAAAAACAATTTATTACATTTTAGAATAATGCTGTATGTAACAAAATGTGGAAAAGTCAAGGGGTTTGAATACTTTTCGAATGCACTGTATATGCAAAGGAATGAAGGAAAGAAACTTGAATCATAATGTAGTATATAATATGTCATTTATCAGATGGCGTTATCCAAAGCGACTTATAATAGTCTTCGTATGGGTGGTACCAGCGGAATTTTAACCCACAAACTTGATAGCTAGTGCCATGCTCTAACCAACTGAGCGCCACATCAAGTCTGTATCATACACAATAAATGTATTATCATGGACACAAATTAAGATTATGAGTTAATTGTTGATATGTTATATCTTGTAGTCATTTTACTTGACAATTTGTTTTGATTCAAGTTTATTGTGAAAAACTGCTACAGTAAGTGGGGATGAGGCTTACTATATATACTGTTTTGTTTCAAAATGGACTGATCAATTGCAGATATTTCCTTCTGGGGGGGGAAAACCCCAGACCCCCCCCCCCCCCAAAAAAACATTTATAATTCAGCCATTTCCATCAGTATATACCATCTATCTATTCTTATATACACCTCGCTAACTAGATGAAAACTGTGTCAAGGCAGCGCCTCCCCTCACGACACAGTTTGAGAGGAGACTCTCGACTTCCCAACTCAGCGATTCAACTGAGGGCCTGACCGACAGCACAGGGGCTTTGGGGCGTTGGGCTGGGGTGATGATGATGACAGATCTGCCTCACCACTAATGTGCACTTATCTGCCTATTGGAAGAGGTTTGTCAAATTGTGATTTATGCTTACACCCCACCCCCACCCTCTTCCCCTTTCCAACCCACCCAGAGCGCAGAAAACAAAGTCATAGTTATCTCTCGCTTCCATACGGCCTGTTTTTCAAGAAAAGAAAGGAGGAGGGAAGGGAGGGTTATCTTGGGGAAGAATTTGGGTGCCTCATCCGTTTTTGTTCATGCTGACATTCCCCTCATAGAAAGCTTACGCCTCGTAAATGATGCCATGGACAAGAGTAGAGTGGGGTTACATCACCCCTGTTGACTTTAGAGGGTGGTCTGTTCCATGTGCAGATATTGGGCAAAATGATGAGAAAATAATGTAACCGACAATATACTTATGACGATATGGAACAGTCCTTCTCCACGACTGGGTGATGTCATGCTTTGCATTTTAGAAACTCAACAGCAACACTGTGAGCTAAGAAGTCCATGTGTGTCCTGTTTAGACAGCTCAAACTGTGGACAACCCTCTCCCTTATGTTTGTTTCTCTCTCTCTGTTTATCTGTCCCTCTCTCCCAGCCATAATACAGGCTTTAATTAAAGCCATCAGCTGTGTTCTTTTGCTACAATATCATGTCACGGATATCAACACACCACAAAGAGCCTCCTTAGAATAACAAAGAGTGTGCCCGGCCCAGGTTACTCTCTCTCTCTCTCTCTCTCTCTCTCTCTCTCTCTCTCTCTCACACTCTCTCTCTCCATCCCATCGATCTCTCTCTCTGTTTCTCTTTCTGTTTCTCTCTCTCTCCCATCCCTCTCTCTCTCTTCCTCTCCATCTCTCTCTCTCCAAACAGACTAGCTGCATTATTTACCCGTCACTCTGTTACTATTTGTACATTTGCGGAATCTGAAACCGTGGATCTAAGTTTCTGTCTGAGGAGGAAAGTGAGGCATCGCTCCAGCCCCAACACAGTGTCATGGGCTCATCTAGGAAATAATAGCCATAAAAAATATCTAGTAGCTACAATGCTGGCTATGGCTATTTCAGATATGACAATGCCCCGCAATGCTAACAAGGCCTAAAGAATGAAAGGCGATGACAGATACAAAATGACAAAATGTCCCTTTTTCTTAAGCACAGATACGGTCCATTTCATCCTAGAGAAAGGAGTTGATTACTAAACAACCGTGGACTAAAACAACCGTGCTAATTGCAATCGTTTATTTATTTTATGTCTCTTCCCTTCCTCTTGTCTCTCCCCTCTTTCCCTCTCTCATCTCCCCCCTCCCGTCTCCTCCCTCTGTCTCCCAGCATCTCACTCCTCACTCCTCGTCCAAGGTCATGAGGTCATAGTCATCTGATCATATGTCGGTTGCGATTAGAATCAGGCCTTTTGTGCCATGTCATATTTCATTACGCACAGGACTCATCTCCTGGGTCGTGGGGTCACGCTGATTTGATTGGCTGACAGAAATGATATAATTTGCATTTAACCCTAGGCGGTATGAGTTCTGAACGGCGTACTAATGCATTTGGCAAAGATAGAAGGCTGCCCCGGGAGTGACTAATTTGAAGTGGCACAACAACAGCGGAGTGAGTGGGGGGCTGAGCTATTGCACAACATGCTGGGGTTACATGGAGGGAAGTTTATTCAATAATAAACAACACAAAGAACTCTCTCCGTGTCTCTTTCTCCTTCTCTCTCTTTGTCTCGCTCTCTACTTCTCTCTCCCCTCTTCTAATGACACTTTGATTTGACTGGGAGAGGAAGCTCAGAGAGGTTGGGGCTATCCCATCACTAACAGGTCATTATTGCTGTACACTGGAGTGGAACAAAACGTTGCTCAAACGGTCCCAGACGAAACGCAGAGAAGACTGGGGAGAGAGGAGACACTGTGCAGACAATGGAATGGGATGAATGAAGATGGACAAATAAAGAACAAATAAAGTTGGATGAATTTGAATTGGAGAATGATGGGGGCAGATGTTAGCCTAGCTAGCAGAAATAGATTCTAGATTTAATAAGCGTTCGCTATTGTATTCTTAGCCCAGACTTGATGCAGTGGAAAGAGAGTTCAGTTAATTCGCTCACCCCTCCGATAGTGATTGTGTGCAGATGCTTCGCAGTGTGAACTGTGTAAGCTCAAACACGATCTTCGCTAATGCAATAATAAAAATGCTAAGAAAACAAATGATCAGATAAAGAAACAAAGCTCAGGTTTTGAAGAGTCAATTAGAGAGAGATTGTGACACGCTCTGATACTGATGTGGGTGACAGGCGTGGGGGAAGGGGTCAAAGAAAGGCAAGGAGGGAGGGAGGGGGGAGGAGATATGATTTCAACATTTCAAATGAGGACCTTAATCAAACTTATTGCCTGACAGGAGGCATTTAGCATTATAAAGTCAAATTTGGCACACATATTATTTCTGCAGTATCCCCCTTGTCGCTTCTTATAGAGAGCAGGCATCTCTCTCCAGAGAAGGAATCTTTTTTACTTTATTCATTGGTTGCCCTGTCTCTTCTGATAGGCTTAACAGGGCTACTGCTGCTGTATAGTCGATAGAAGTGTCCCAAATGCCACCATATCCCCGATACAGTGCATTACATTTGACCAGAGCCCTTTGGGCCATGGTCAAAAGTAGTGCACTATGTAGTGAATAGGATGCTAATTGGGACGCAGCCGACGAGTTCCGTGCACCGTGCATCACGAAAAACAAATCCAATGACATCAGCTCTTTTATATGGATTTCTATTTTATAATTTCACTATTTTTTTAACACTGTTTTCACATTGAAGGTCAACGCTGGTGCGGTGCGAAAACAATGACGCCACTGTTTCTGATTCTGACTGACAAAGCCTAATTGTGCTGTTGTCGTGTTTTTTTAAATGTCTGGCGAATACAAAAACACATAGAAAAGACAGTTGGTGGATCTTTAGTCATTTATAGACAATTGTGGAAACTGACAATGAGGACGCTGACAGGACAGTCGTGTGGACACACAAATGTGTATTATACTGGTGATTGTTTGGACTGTGTGTGTGTGTGTGTGTGTGTGTGTGTGTGTGTGTGTGTGTGTGTGTGTGTGTGTGTGTGTGTGTGTGTGTGTGTGTGTGTGTGTGTGTGTGTGTGTGTGTGTGTGTGTGTGTGTGTGCAAATGCGCATGCAAACATGACTTTGCATGTGGACAATCGCTTATGTGTGTGTGTGTGTGTGTGTGTGCATGCATGCGTGTACAGTACTTGCACATATGCATGCAAGTCACAACAATAGCGAGCATTTCCACCATGGTATCACTGGGTTCTTAAGTGTCTCCCTATTCTCCCAGTCTTATAGGCCTGGAGTCAATAGTCAATGTGGCTGTGCATTGGCGATGGGCACATCTGCTGAAAACGGGTGCAAACATCTGGGGTTTCGATCCATGGTACCATTGTTTTTACAAGATGCAGAGGGAGGGGACAGCTCTCCACTGTGAATGAGCCACTTATTCCTCAGCCATGATTGTACACACCCTATTCCCTAAATAGTGCACTACTATTGACTGAGGCCCATAGGGAATAGGGTGCCATTTGGGATGAAGACTCTATGGCCATAACAGACCCCTTCATAACTCCGTTCAAGGTTTGGATGTATTTACCTGCTTTGAGCTAAAATGACACTAGCTGTGAATCTAATGTGATGCTGTTAGTGTAAAAGTCTCACTAAAGTGAAACTATTAGTTATTAAGCGAAACTATGAACATATTTAAGAACATTCTACGACCCCAAACAGTAAATAGAAATCTATCATCGCATAGGGTGGAAAATATTATCTGATGCAATCCTGAATGACTGGTTCCTTATCAACAACTGGGCCTGCATCCCAAATGGCACCCTATTCCCTCCCTATTCCCTATGGGTCCTGGTCAAAAGTAGTGCACTAGGGAACAGGGTGCCATTTGGGACTAAGCCTGGTTTTCTGAAAGTCCTACAAAAACACATTAAGACTGCCATTAGATTCATTTGATCACCTAACGGCAACATGGTAAATTGACATCTCGGCACGGCAAAGGGCCCTTACACAAATATACAGCTGTGCATTTATTTGCAGTCCCGTGTCAGTAAACTATTTCAAACAGAAGGCTTTTAATGGGTGAAAAAGGGAGCCATTTTCCAAATCACTCCAAAAAAAAAAAGGCCACAGCGAGGGAGAGAGAAAGAGAAAGAAAGAGAGGGCGCTTTTTGCTGCAGCAACAAATATGCCTGCACATCTTTTTCGTTTTGTCTCCTGCCCCTGCTTCGTCAGCGAACGGCCACAGAAATATTTTGGCAGCCCGCTCTTTGTTTTCATTTTCACAAAAGATGGAGGGAGCGAGAGAGAGAGGTGGAGGGGTAGTGGTGGTGGTGGAGGGGTGGATGAGCGCAGTAGAGGAGAGGAGGGGAGAGGAGGGAAGGAGATGGGAGAGGAGAGAGAGAGGTGGAGGGGGTAGAGGAGAAGAAGAGGATGGGGGGGAGGGCAGGGTTTTCAGTCTGCCACTCTCAGTCCCAGACCCAATCTAAACAGCGAGAGGAAGCTGTAAATCAAACTAATGCGACGGCCTGGTAATTCCTAGCAGCAGGGCCGGGGCGGTGGGCACAGACGAGGATCCCCAAATGGCGGGAGTTTACAAAAACTGTGGCGGCACCGGCTTTAATCAGCGACAACGATCCAATGATACCGTCTCCCCCAATCAGAGCATTTCCTGTCAGTCACACAAGACCGATTTTGACCAATCAGGCGCGCAGACAGAGATTGGGTTGCGGCCAACTAGCGAATTACCGATCTCATTTAGAAAGGGGAGAAAAAAATGAGGAAAATGAACTTGAGCTCCTATAATTCTAGGGCTGTATCCCAAATGGCAGGCTATTCCCTATATAGTGCACTAATTGTGACCAGAGACTTATGTGCTGTGGTCAAATGTAGTGCACTATAAAGGGAATACGGTGCCAGTAGATACATCAGGAATGTGACATCATAATCAGAGTGAGCACAAAGTCTACAATGTGTCATTAGAAACATGTGCAGAGATAGAAACGAGTGGATAGCTGTTGAAGGCTGTAAGGCATGGGTGTGTCTCCAATACCTAGGCGGATGGTTTTCAATTACAATCACTGTGAATTTCTTTTTTCTTTGTGAAAAACACGATTCTGAAACCTATACTATGCCAAAGTTCGAACACAAAACATGGAATGCGCCCCAAAAAAAGTGAAACTATTTTCAACTTGTACCAAAAGAAAACAGGCAGCCCCAACTTGAAATTAGACATTGCCAGAGGCTGCCTTTCGTAAACAGAAATCAACGGGGGTACTGTAATTGTAATTTACTACAGTGAGTCAGAGAAAATGCGCTTCACTTCATCATCAGGCCTTTCAAACGGGCCATCCAAACCATGATCCTTAAGGCCTTTTTATTTGATGCTGCTAATGCCCAGATACAGCACCGCATACAGGCAGGCGAAGCCAAGCCGAGGAACGCGCTAGTGCCGTAGTGTTAGAGCGGAATGACTGGCGAAGGTACACTCGCTCTGCATGTAGAACCAGCGGACCACTTGGCAGCCGTGGCGCTACAACAGGGCCAATCAATAAAACCTTGTTACACTAATTGCGAGATTATAATCTCCGCTAGCTACTTCGGCTGCATATCCAAACAGTCCCTCCATTAAGATAATTATTCCTGCTACACTCTCTCCCTCTCTCCCACCGATTTCCCCAAACGTCTATTATGCTAAACAAATATTTAAATCATGGTGGAAACGCATAAAAAGGGAATTTACTGTAGTTCAGGTCATATGGAGGATGACAGTGTCTTTTTTTTTTTTTTAAATGCCCACTCAAGGGGTTAGACAGTTGTACTAAGCCCATGAGGCATTTGTAAGTGATGTTTTCAAGAATCAGTGGCTATATAATATATACCAAGAAGTGAATTGACTATCAGAAATGGCTGTAAATAGAACAGTGGGCCTTTAACACAGAATTAATACATACAAAATATCTTCATATTCTTCTACCTCAGTTCAGTTCAGTGCAAGAGTTTTTAACTCGAGTCTACTGAGGGACAGAGGGAGAGAGAGAGAGGGAGAGAGAGCGAGAGAGAGAGGGAGAGAGAGAGGGAGAGAGAGAGAGAGAGAGCTAGAGAGAGAGCACTCCCTGGGCCTTCCAGGAGCAAGCTACAATAGAAAAGTCAAGCTCACAGGCATTTAGTCCAGTCTAGAGGAATAGCTGGGGAGGGTTTTCATGTCAGGGCTAAGTCCCAGATGGCACCCTATTCCCTATGTAGTGCACTACGTGTAACCAGAACTCTATGGGCCCTGGTCAAAAGTTGTGCACTATATAGGGAATGGCGTGCCATTTGGGATGCAGCTCATGTTCCCTGCTTGGTGCCGTATCGATCCGGTGCTAGGAGAGACCGGAGTAAAGGGACACTCTCTGCTGGTTACTCTATTGTACACTGTTGCCACGACAATCGCAAGTGACCCTGGGCAGACAAAGGGCTAGTTGAGGCCGGGCCAGAGGCCTGACCTTGTCTTTTAATCAGCCCTGTTTCGACTGTCGCCAGAGAGAGAGAGAGAGAGAAAAGAGAGAAGAGAGAGAGGGGAAAGAAAGCGGCAGGTGGGGAGAGAGAGGAGAAGAGGGAGGGGAAACATCTAGGGAGAGATAGATGGAGACAGAGAGAGCTAACTGGGGAGAGATAGATGGAGACAGAGAGAGCTAACTAGGGAGAGATAGGTAAAAGGTGATATAGGGGAAGGATATAGAGAGAGAAAGGACAAGTCGAAGAGTGGGAAAGAGATAACTAGGGAGAGATAGAGGCAGAGCGCAAGGAGAGAGAAAGCTAACTGGGGAAAGATAAAATGAGATAGGGAGGGGAGGGAGGGAGGGAGAGAAGAGAGAAATAAATAAGGGCCAATAGCAAGAGAAGAAAGAGTGAAATAGAGAAATAGAGAGAGAGGTATAGAGAAGTCAAATGTCTACTGTTTACTGATGCTCTAGTCCTTCTGTCCCCAACCAAGGAGGGCATACAGCAGTTTCTAGCACCTAGATCTTCCGCATAGATTCTGTCGGACCTGGGCCCTGACAGTAAATCTCAATAAGACAAAAATAATGGTGTTCCAAAAAAGATCCAGTCGCCAGGACCACAAATACAAATTCCATCTAGACACCATAGTCCTAGAGCACACAAAAAACTATACATACCTCGGCCTAAACATCAGCGCCACAGGTAACTTCCACAAAGCTGTGAACGACCTGAGAGACAAGGCAAGAAGGGCCTTCTATGCCATCAAAAGGAACATAAAATTTGACATACCAATTAGGATCTGGCTAAAGATACTTGAATCAGTTATAGAACCCATTTCCCTTTATGGTTGTGAGGTCTGGGGTCCGCTCACCAACCAAGAACTTACAAAATTGGAAAAACACAGAATTGAGATTCTGCATGCAGAATTCTACAAAAATATCCCCTGTGTACAACGTAAAACACCAAACAATGCATGCAGAGTAGAATTAGGCCGATACCGCTAATTCTGTTGAATTCTACAACCACCTAAAAGGAAGCGATTCCCAAACCTTCCATAACAAAGCCATCACCTACAGCGAGATTAACCTGGAGAAGAGTCCCCTAAGCAAGCTGGTCCTGGGGCGCTGTTCACAAACAGAGCCCCAGGACTGTAACAAAATTAAACCCAACCAAATCATGAGAAAACAAAAAGATAATTACTTTCAAAAAGAGAATTACTTTAACAAAAAAGAGCAATGCTGGAATGCTATTTGGCCTTAAACAGAGAGTACACCGTGGCAGAATACCTGACCACTGTGACTGAACCAAAAGGAAAGCTTTCACTATGTACAGACTCAGTGAGCATAGCCTTGCTATTGAGAGAGGCTGCCGAAAGGCAGACCTGGATCTCAAGAGAAGACAGGCTATGTGCACACTGCCCACAAAATGAGGTGGAAACCGAGCTGCACTTCCTAACCTCCTACCAAATGTATGACCATATTAGAGACACATATTTCCCTCAGATTACACAGACCCACAAAGAATTTGAAAACAAATCCAATTTTGATAAACTCCCATATCTACTGGGTGAACTACCACAGTGTGCCATCAGAGCAGCAAGATTTGTGACCTGTTGCCACAAGAAACAAACACCATTGTAAATACAACCCATATTTATGTTTATTTATTGTCCCTTTAACTATTTGCACATCGTTACAACACTGCATATTGGCATACCATGACATTTGAAATGTCTCTATTCCTTTGCAACTTTTGTGAGTGTAATGTTTACTGTTCATTTTTTATTGTTTATTTCACTTTAGTTTATCTATTTCACTTGCTTTGGCAATGTAAATATATGTTTTCCATGTCAATAAAGCCCATTGAACTGAGAGAGAGAGCTAACTGGGAGAGCGATAGCTATATAGTGAGAGTGAGAGAGCTATGCTCTCAGCTAACTGGGGTCAGGTCTATGCGCATGGGAACAGTGGACATGACAGAAGATCTGACCCCATTTCTTTATGACTCATCACAGTGATCGAACTGAAACTGCCACCATAGATAGTGGAGATGACAGTGCCCGATTAGCCGAAGTAACAGTAGGGGCATTACAGCGAGATGATCTAGGCAGTTTCAGGCAGTATGGAGGCGTCGGTTCTTTCCCCCCCAGAACCACTGACCCAAATGCATTTTAATATAGTAAAAAGGATAAAAGGGTAAAAGAACATACCAGTAAAAGGAAATGCAACAGACAGATGATAGAGAAGTTGAAGCCAGGAGAGGATTGTGAATTTCTAATGGATATCAAAGTACAGTATGAAGATAGGCAGAAACTGCTTCTCCAATAGAAATCCCCGATCACGCATGTAGGTGATGTCATGGCGGCGTTGGCTAGCTAACCACATGCGCAGAAACACATCATCGGGTCTAACTGTCGTCTCGCGCCTAACTGCGTATGTGCAGGCCGTCAAATCAAAGGCACTCCTTTGATATGAAGTTGCTTTGGATGAAAATGAAAACGTATCAGTTTGTCACATTCACGAGGTTGGAGTAATAACATGTGATCCCCTCCCCCCCATTTGTTGTTAATTTTCTCGAAATCTAAAGGCACAACCTAGATTTGAGCCAATGTCTTAAGTAGGTGAACTTCTCTCATTGACATCTCAGACCCCAAACCCCGGCCTGGTCTGCTTGGTCTGTTTTACAAGCGTTCCCAGAAACTCTGTGTGGATATGTTGTGTTTCTAGGGTATGATCATCTCTATAAGTTAGAACAACAGTGCAGCGTGATCTGATAGAGATATTCTTGGCCCACTCAAGTGATTGCAATTGACAAGGACAAGTACCTCTCCCTGCTTTGTATGGCAGTGAGGCTTACAACGAAATTCAACAAATCTCCCAGCTCAAACGCAACATATGGCAACCCATGTGTTTCAGCCCAGCTGCGGTACAATGCACTATAGTACAGTACATACGCTGATGCATTCAGTCCTGTGTTCTCATGAATCTCATTGGACCCAATTATGTAGGACCCCCTTTCACAAATCCAGTCCTCAAGGTCCCCAGCACTACTGGTTTGGTTTTCTTATTTCCCTCTAATCAGGAACTGATTCAGACCTTGAAGACTTTCGGGCCAATTCAGAGTTGAGATAAGCGCGTGCAACTCAGACTTTCGCGTAAATCATACATTTATGTTAATGGGGAGACAATGTGAGAATATGAGTTGAGCGTGGAATCAAAGCGTGGAATCAAATCAAATCAAATCTTATTTGTCACATACACATGGTTAGCAGATGTTAATGCGAGTGTAGCGAAATGCTTGTGCTTCTAGTTCCGACAATGCAGTAATAACCAACAAGTAATCTAACCTAACAATTCCACAACTACTACCTTATACACACAAGTGTAAAGGGATAAAGAATATGTACATAAAGATATATGAATGAGTGATGGTACAGAACGGCATAGGCAAGATGCAGTAGATGGTATAGTGTACAGTCTATACATATGAGATGAGTAATGTAGGGTATGTAAACATAAAGTGGCATAGTTTAAAGTGGCTAGTGATACATGTATTACATAAAGATGGCAAGATGCAGTGGATGATATACAGTACAGTATATACATATACACATGAGATGAGTAATGTAGGGTATGTAAACATTATATTAAGTGGCATTGTTTAAAGTGGCTAGTGATACATTTTTACATAATTTCCATCAATTCCCATTATTAAAGTGGCTGGAGTTGAGTCAGTATGTTGGCAGCGGCCACTAAATGTTAGTGGTGGCTGTTTAACAGTCTGATGGCCTTGAGATAGAAGCTGTTTTTCAGTCTCTCGGTCCCTGCTTTGATGCACCTGTACTGACCTCGCCTTCTGGATGATAGCGGGGTGAACAGGCAGTGGCTCGGGTGGTTGTTGTCCTTGATGATCTTTATGGCCTTCCTGTGACATCGGGTGGTGTAGGTGTCCTGGAGGACAGGTAGTTTGCCCCCGGTGATGCGTTGTGCAGACCTCACTACCTTCTGTAGAGACTTACGGTTGTGGGCGGAGCAGTTGCCGTACCAGGCGGTGATACAGCCCGACAGGATGCTCTCGATTGTGCATCTGTAGAAGTTTGTGAGTGCTTTTGGTGACAAGCCGAATTTCTTCAGCCTCCTGAGGTTGAAGAGGCGCTGCTGCGCCTTCTTCACAACGATGTCTGTGTGGGTGGACCAATTCAGTTTGTCCGTGATGTGTACACCGAGGAACTTAAAACTTTCCACCTTCTCCACTACTGCCCCGTCGATGTGGATAGGGGGGTGCTCCCTCTGCTGTTTCCTGAAGTCCACAATCATCTCCTTTGAATTTGTTGACGTTGAGTGTGAGGTTATTTTCCTGACACCACACTCCGAGGGCCCTCACCTCCTCCCTGTAGGCTGTCTCGTCGTTGTTGGTAATCAAGCCTACCACTGTAGTGTCGTCCGCAAACTTGATGATTGAGTTGGAGGCTTGCATGGCCACGCAGTCGTGGGTGAACAGGGAGTACAGGAGAGGGCTCAGAACGCACCCTTGTGGGGCCCCAGTGTTGAGGATCAGCGGGGTGGAGATTTTGTTACCTACCCTCACCACCTGGGGGCGGCCCGTCAGGAAGTCCAGGACCCAGTTGCACAGGGAGACCCAGGGTCTCAAGCTTGATGACGAGTTTGGAGGGTACTATAGTGTTAAATGCTGAGCTGTAGTCGATGAACAGCATTCTCACATAGGTATTCCTCTTGTCCAGATGGGTTAGGGCAGTGTGCAGTGTGGTTGCGATTGCGTCGTCTGTGGACCTATTGGGTCGGTAAGCAAATTGGAGTGGGTCTAGGGTGTCAGGTAGGGTGGAGGTGATATGGTCCTTGACTAGTCTCTCAAAGCACTTCATGATGACGGAAGTGAGTGCTACGGGGCGGTAGTCGTTTAGCTCAGTTACCTTAGCTTTCTTGGGAACAGGAACAATGGTGGCCCTCTTGAAGCATGTGGGAACAGCAGACTGGGATAAGGATTGATTGAATATGTCCTTAAACACACCAGCCAGCTGGTCTGCGCATCCTCTGAGGACGTGGCTGGGAATGCCGTCTGGGCCTGCAGCCTTGCGAGGGTTAACACGTTTAAATGTTTTACTCACCTCGGCTGCAGTGAAGGAGAGCCCGCAGGTTTTGATAGCGGGCCGTGTCAGTGGCACTGTATTGTCCTCAAAGCGAGCAAAAAAGTTATTTAGTCTGTCTGGGAGCAAGACATCCTGGTCCGCGACGGGGCTGGTTTTCTTTTTGTAATCCGTGAATGACTGTAGACCCTGCCACATACCTCTTGTGTCTGAGCTGTTGAATTGCGACTCTACTTTGTCTCTATACTGGGACTTAGCTTGTTTGATTGCCTTGCGGAGGGAATAGCTACACTGTTTGTATTCGGTCATGTTTCCGGTCACCTTGCCCTGGTTAAAAGCAGTGGTTCGCGCTTTCAGTTTCACGCGAATGCTGCCATCAATCCACGGTTTCTGGTTTGGGAATGTTTTAATCGTTGCTGTGGGTACGACATCGTTAATGCACTTTCTAATGAACTCGCTCACCGAATCAGCATATTCGTCAATGTTGTTGTTGGACGCAATGCGGAACATATCCCAATCCACGTGATCGAAGCAGTCTTGAAGCATGGAATCAGATTGCGTTGAACAGCGTTGAACAGACCTGAGCGCGGGAGCTTGCTGTTTTAGTTTCTGTTTGTAGGCTGGAAGCAACAAAATGGAGTCGTGGTCAGCTTTTCCGAATCTCTGTCCATTTAATGACAATCGATGAATGAACTACCAGGTATGGATCAGAATAACCAGCAACAACCTGGACTTTGAGGCTGTGATTTTAATAACCCTGAACGTAGAATAGTAGCTTTAGTTTCAGTCCACCGTGAGACCTTATCAAATCCGAGGCATGTCTGGTCATTTTCTAGTCCAGACATATATATAAAAAAAAAAAGGAAGGAGGTGTTTCATCAACAAAAAGAAAAATGCCAACTCACCTGATTTGGGGAGAGAAACTCCTGGTTATTTTCATTCATGTACATGTTGTCACCATCAAACTGTGAGGGAAAACAGAGAAACAGAGTGGGAATAGAAATCAGTCAGTTCACAGAACAAAAAATCAGTCAGCGCACAGAAAATCAGTCAGGGCACAGAAAGCATTTTGAACGAGTCCAATTACTCCATAGTAGTCACCTTTAAACCACACTGGCTCAGTGGCTCTCGTGGATGTCAGTAATTACAGTTCATTAGAGCCCCATATAATTAGACCAGTCAGACTAGTGAAACTCACACTGCTCCGCTTGCCTGCAGCAACCCCAGTGTGTGTGTGTGTGTGTGTGTGTGTGATAAAGTGTATGTGTGTGTGTGCGCCTCAGTCCGTGTGTGTGTCTGACTCGGCTGTGACTTGGGCTGCCTTGTGTGTCACGCGAGGTGTTGATGAGGAGAGCTAATCACACCAGCACAAACACAACACAACACAAAACGGCAGTCAGGGCCCTACGGAGGCCAAGAGGGCACAACGGCCCTTTAGCACTTTCACACTCCGTCAGAGAGAAAAAAGACCGCCAGAGAGAAGCCTCCATCGGGCCAGGGCCGGGTGGGCGAACAACAGCTTGCCCCTGAGCAAAGGGGGATGGTGGGTGATTAGTGTGGTGGGTGGGGGAGGGCGTGAGAGGGGCAAGGGGGGTTAGTGGAGGCCAATGGTGGCCGTTCTCGCTGTAGCGGTGATTAACACTCGGGTCACAGCCAGAGGTCGCGGCTTGGAATGCTTTACACTTCACAGAGGCCTCTCTGTTCTGTCTGCCACTAGTTGGCACTCTGCTTTTATGAGAAATCAAAACACACGAGGAGAAGTCAGCCAAAAGGGCCTGTAGAGCTGCCACGGCTGTACAGTAAGGTCATTACATTCTGGTGGAGCAGTACTGTAGCGTAGATCTACACTGTTTTCAAACTGCCAAGAGATATAGGCTAAACAATGGAAGCTACTGTATAATGTAGATGCTGAAAAACCACAGGCCAGTCCATAAGGATATTAGACAAAGTTAAGCCTTTGAACCTGTAGAATTGATGCCAAAGTGGAGAGATGTAACAAACCATTCTTTAGTAATATAAACTGATATACTGACAGTAGGAGTGGGAAATATGTGCAATGGGCTTTACAGTACATATATTCCAATGTCGTTCCATTTGACATGCTGTCAAACCCACCATTGCTACCGTTCGAGGCTAGCTGACGGCAATAACTAGCACTATATAATTTGTCACCCTACTTCTCATCACTCTCATATTCATCCTTTAGATAGACTCGATGCTTTCAGCATAATGAGTTCTCCTTGAGGGAACCATTAGTCTGTGGGCCACAATCATTGGATGATGGTTACACACTGCAAGTAAAATTAAATAAATTTCTTCAATTACATCGGTAAGGAAGGAGAAAAGGCCATGAGTGCTTCTGAGTTCTCAATCAGGAAATGAATGGAGAGCAAGGGTAGCAATGAGTAGTTATTGGTGTTTTCACACATGACATGGGTCCTCTCAGAGAAACTGGAGATTGTTTGTGATATTTATATACAGCGCATTTGGAAAGTATTCAGACCCCATCCCTTTTTCCACATTTTGTTACGTTACAGCCTTATTCTAAAATGGATTAAATACTTTTCCCCCCCTCATCAATCTACACACATTACCCCATAATGACAAAGCACTTTTTTTTTAATGTTTGCTAATTTACAAAAAAATTACCTGAAATAATAAATATTTACATTAGTATTCAGACCCTTTGCTATGCGACTTGAAATTGAGCTCAGTTGCATCCTGTTTCCATTGACCATCATTGAGATGTTTCTACAACTTGATTGGAGTCCACCTGTGGTAAATTAAATTTATTAGACATGATTTGGAAAGGCACACACCTGTCTATATAAGGTCCTAATGTTGACAGTGCATTTCAGAGCAAAAACTAAGCCATGAGGCCAAAGGAATTGTCTGTAGAGCTCAGAGACAGTATTGTCTCGAGGCACAGATCTGGGGAAGGGTATGTCTGCAGCATTGAAGGTCCCCAAGAACACAGTGGCCTCCATCATTCTTAAATGTAATAAGTTTGGAACCACCGAGACTCTTCCTAGAGCTGGCTGCCCGGCCAAACTGAGCAATCAGGGGAGAAGGGCCTTGGTCAGGGAGGTGACCAAGAACCCAATGGGCACTCTGACAGAGCTCCTCTGTGGAGATGAGAAAACCTGGGAGATGGGAGAACCTTCCAGAAGGACAACCATCTCTCAGCACTCCACCAATCAAGCCTTTATGGTAGAGTGGGCAGATGGAAGCCACACCTCAGTAAAAGGCACATGACAGCCCACTTGGAGTTCGCAAAAGGCACCTAAACTGACTCTCAGACCATGAGAAACAAGATTCTCTGGTCTTATGAAACCGGTCAGGATCGAGGGAAAGATGAATGGAGCAAAGTACAGAGAGATCCTTGATGAAAACCTTCTCCAGAGCGCTCAGGACCTCAGAATGGGGTGAAGGTTCACTTTCCAACAGGACAACAACCCTAAGCACACAGCCAAAACAACGCAGGAGTGGCTTCGGGACAGGTCTCTGAGTGTCCTTGAGTGGCCCAGCCAGAGCATGGACTTGAACACAATCTAACATCTCTGGCGAGACCTGAAAATAGCTGTGCAGCGACACTCCCCATCCAACCTGACAGAGCCTGAGAGGATCTGCAGAGAAGAATGAGAGAAACTCTCCAAATACAGGGGTGCCATGCTTGTAGCGTCATACGCAAGAAGGCTGTAATCACTGGCAAAGTTGCTTCAACAAAGTACTAAGTAAAGGGTCTGAATAATAATGTAAATGTGATATCAGTTTTTTATTTGTTATAAAAAATTAAATTTAAATTTAGAATAAGGCTGTAACGTAACAAAATGTGTAAAAAGTGAAGGGGTCTGAATACTTTCCGAATGCACTGTATCATATATTTATGTCATGACAAGTCTAACAACGAATTATACCTGGATGTTTTAAAGTTACTTTTTATCTATATACAGGAAGTTTACATACACCTTAGCCAAATACATTTAAACTCCGTTTTTCACAATTCCTGACATTTAATCAGAGTAAAAATTCCCTGTCTAAGGTCAGTTAGGATCACCACTTTATTTTAAGAATGTAAAATGTCAGAATAATAGTAGAGAGAATGATTTATTTCAGCTTTAATTTCTTTCATCACATTCCCAGTGGGTCAGAAGTTGACATACACCCAATTAGTATTTGGTAGCATTGCCTTTCAATTGTTCAACTTGGGTCAAACGTTTCGGGTAGCCTTCCACAAGCTTCCCACAATAAATTGGGTAAACTTTGGCCCATTCCTCCTGACAGAGCTGGTGTAACTGAGTCGGATTTGTAGGCCTCCTTGCTCGCACACGCTTTTTCAGTTCTGCCCACACATTTTCTATAGGATTGAGGTCAGGGCTTTGTGATGGCCACTCCAATATCTTGACTTTGTTGTCCTTAAGCCATTTTGCCACAACTTTGGAAGTATGCTTGGTATGCATTTTCGACCAAGCTTGAACTTTCTGACTGATGTCTGAGAAGTTTCTTCAATATATCCACATCATTTTCCTACCTCATGATTCTATCTATTTTGTGAAGTGCACCAGTCCCTCCTGCAGCAAAGCACCCCCACAACATTATGCTGCCACCCCCGTTCTTCACGGTTGGGATGGTGTTCTTCGGCTGGCAAGCCTCCCCCTTTTTCCTCCAAACATAACAATGGTCATTATGGCCAAACAGTTCTATTTTTGTTTCATTAGACCAGAGGACATTTCTCCGAAAAGTACGATCTTTGTCCCCATGTGCAGTTGCAAACCGTAGTCTGGCTTTTTTTATGGCGGTTTTGGAGCAGTGGCTTCTTCCTTGCTGAGCAGCCTTTCAGGTTATGTCGATATAGGACTCGTTTTACTGTTGTTATCGATACTTTGTACTTGTTTCCTCCAGCATCTTCACAAGGTCTGCTGTTGTTCTGGGATTTATTTGCACTTTTCGCACCAAAGTACGTTCATCTATAGGAGACAGAACGCGTCTCCTTCCTGAGCGGTTTGACGGCTGCGTGGTCCCATGGTGTTTATACTTGTATACTATTGTTTGTACAGATGAACGTGATACCTTCAGGCATTTGGAAATTGCTCCCAAGGATGAACCAGACTTGTCTACAATTGTTGGCTGATTTCTTTTGATTTTCCCATGTCAAGCAAAGAGGCACTGAGTTTGAAGGTAGGCCTTGAAATACATCCACAGGTACACCTCCAATTGACTCATATGATGTCAATTAGCCTATAAGAAGCTTCTCAAGCCATGACGTAATTTTCTGTAATTTTCCAAGCTGTTTAAAGGCACAGTCAACTTAGTTTATGTAAACTTCTGACCCACTGAAATTGTGATACAGTGAATTATAAGTGAAGTAATCTGTCTGTAAACAATTGTTGGAAGAATTACTTGTGTTATGCACAAAGTAGATGTCCTAACCGACTTGCCAAAACTATAGTTTGTTAACAAGAATTTTGTGGAGTGGTTGAAAAACGAGTTTAAATGACTCCAACCTAAGTGTATGTAAACTTCCGACTGCAACTGTATCAGTCCTATGACTTGAATGTGATTTGTGGCACACATGCTAAAATGTTAGAATGTGGAAACAGTGCTAATGAAATTAAACCAAAGCATGGCTTGCTGTCATACCTTGTCCATAGACTGGAAACCAATATTTCATTTTGTAATTTGGGTAAACTATACTTTAAGTAAAGTGTTACCCACGTGTAATCAATGTAATGGAATAATATAAAGTAACACAATATGACGAAGGTTATTCTATTTTATTTTAAAGCTCTAGTTTCTCGGGGGGAGAGACAGAGATTGAGTGAGTGAGAAAACACAGAAAGCTTGGTTAAAACCCAGAGCAGTGATGGTGAGGAGAGGGGGAGAGCTTGTTCAAACAACTGATACACATTTGACACCAAGCACTCCAGTTTGCCGAGCTAAAAAGCACATAGAGAGAGTAGCTATAAATAGGGAGCTGTTTGTGTAAACCCAAGCCACTGTCAGTTTGAAGTGCACACTAGCAC
Organism: Salvelinus namaycush; assembly: GCF_016432855.1. NCBI lineage: Eukaryota > Metazoa > Chordata > Actinopteri > Salmoniformes > Salmonidae > Salvelinus > Salvelinus namaycush. The sequence goes on along the minus strand of NC_052308.1, from coordinate 50,345,502 downwards.
TGAGGTTGTGGAACAACAGTTGAACGCAACCTATCACACAGCTCCCAGCCACAAATGAGCATTCCAATCTATAGTAGTACATCAAAATGGCATACATGGACAGCACAGCAGCCAATACAAAAACGCTCAACAAGATGGCTGCCAACCGTGTGATGTAGACAATACTACACAATCATACAGCGCGTACATCTGGCTGCGGCAGCCTCGTATGTTTTCATTTTAGACAGACTCTCTTTCGTGAGGCTAAAATGTGTCTCCACGGTTTTCCACAGGGCACGTGACTAATCGCCTGTCAGTCAAAGTGCAAATCGGAACAGGCACCAGTCAAAATACCTGCGTCAGGACGCTGGTCATTAGAGCATTCAGAGGCTGGCAGATAGCACTGAAGGTCTGAGGGGATGGTCTGTTTTCAATGAATCAGATATGGATCAGTTGACTGTGTGTGTTCCCTCTGCAGTATGTTTTCTCTGCTCTGCTGTGTGTGTGTGTGTGTGTGTGTGTGTGTGTGTGTGTGTGTGTGTGTGTGTGTGTGTGTGTGTGTGTGTGTGTGTGTGTGTGTGTGTGTGTGTTCTATGTTTGCAATCCTGTATATGCTGTTTGCTCTTCTATGTGTGTGTGTGTGTGTGTGTGTGTGTGTGCACTGTATATGTGTATTCACACATCTGTGTGAACCGTGTGTCCTATTCAACACCACATGCAAAGACAACGTCCAATAAAGATAACAAATACAACTGTCATATTTGTTGGCCATAAAAGACCTGAACTGTCACACCCCTTCCATCCCAGACCTGGGTTCAAATACTATCCGAAATCATTTAGCTGGGCTTGATTAGCTTGCCTAGTGCAATGAAACCAACAGAAGACTCATAACTGTGCAGCCCTGCCTAGTTGGCATTCCAGGCAACGCTAAAGCAATCACTGAAAGTATTTGAACGATTTTAAATAGTCTTTGAACCCAGGTGTGTTCCACCCTATGATCCCATTCATCCTGGCGATAACGCTATACAGATGAAGTATGGTCTTCATTACGCCAAACTAAGACGTGGAGCCGCGCAACTCCGCCGAGGAGGAACATAATTGTTTTTTTATCGACTGAAGGGGTAAGAATTGAATCGGAACGGCAGAGAACCCTCCGATGATAAACATTCAAACGTGGCCAAATGGGAGAGAGAGAGAAAGAGAGACATCAACACAAATCGTGCGTGAGCATGTAAAGCGCCGATAAACGGGAGAGAAATAGGAGAAATAGCTGCATTAGGCAGGGGATTGTGTTTAACCATGCGGCCCAATGGATCCCGGGTGACGCTCATTCTCTCTCTTATGATGAGCTTAATTGCTACTATCAGTGTTGTGATATAATATTAATCTAGGTTTAATGCTCCTTTTCAGTCACATGGAGGGTTTTCGAGAGGCCGGTCGTTCCTCAAATTACACCTCGACTGGCTCGGCTCATAATGAGAGCGATTCCTTTCTTTCTTTTTTTACACAAGAAAGAATAAGAAAATAGGCCCCTTTATGTTGAAAATTAGAACGTTTCGAAATCCTGGATGAGGAGTTATTGTGGAATGCAGTTACTGTGGTCCATGTGAACGGGTGCTATTGAGTAGGTTTGGTGGTTTACTGGATTACACTTGACCATGGGGTTGAAACGCATCGCTTCCAAGCAAAATGCACGTATATCTCACCTCTGACCCTGTGTAGGTGTCGAGTTACAGATGGCCGAGCACAATCCCGCCATTGTGCTCAATTGGACACAGTGAAAACAAAGCAAATAACACATCATCAACCTTGAACCCCACCTACGCTTCGAAACACGGACTCATAAACCAGGTGGAATGGAAACAGAATTGAAACAGAATTACCATAAAAATGTAATTTGTGTGCAAATAGATTGATCAGAGAGTCGAAATGTGTCTCAAAACGTTGACACCGAACGTGCGTCCGAAACGAAACCTTCACTCGTGCTTCAATCAGGCGCATAGCAATCTGCTTTTTGAGGTATATTGAGTGTTTCATTAATTTACTCAGAAGGGGTGCTCATGGCTGAACTGTGGTGGACTGGTGTCTTGATATAAAGGCCACAAAACCAATCCGCGTCCTATATGGCACCCTATACTCTATATAGGCCATGGTCAAAAGTAGTGCACTAAATAGGGAATAGGGTGCCATTTGGATTCCATTAAATCTATTAAACCAGCTTGCATTATATCATGCAAGGCACAATAGTAGAATTTCAAGGGCAGTCCCAAAGGAAGGCAACAAAGGCTCTCTCTCTTCAAGGGAATAGTCAAGAAATAGCCAAACCATATTTTGTGCACTGTTCTGCTCCGTCTACAAGGCAAAGCGCAATTTTAGAAAACTCAAGTGGAAAAACGTTAAGGGGTCATTGCGAGAGAAAGGAGGGAAAAGGGAAAAAAGTTACTTAGATACCTGTTCTTTTGCTTGAATGACTTTGACCAAACAAAAGGGGCATCAATCACTTGAAGAGGAAGTCAAGGACTGCAACAAGATCAACATCTGGCATTCACATAATTATCTTTTTGAGCGATCTGTTTGATGTTGGTTGATCATTTAATTTTATTCTAAGGTGATATATCACCTACAGAAAATACATGGTTCTAATCTACACAAACACCCAACTTTATTAATCTACACAAACACCCAAATCTAACATTCAGTCTTGAAGAATAATTATATGATACAGTATGATGCATGGCAATGCTCAAAATGCTAATTAGATACATAAAAAATACCCAAATCACCTACAAAATAAATCCATCATTAGTGCACTGTGTACCATCGAAATGCACTTCAAATGAAAGGTCTACAACGGAACTGTTCCACACTTTCTACACGTTCAGTTTTCCAAAGCACCAACACCGTACTGTAATTTCAAAGCCTTATGCTGTACAACAACCACAACCACTCTTGTCTTACCTAACACTCCTACATTTACATGGAAATGTATCCTACAGTACTGCACTCTCTTCCCTCTCTTATCAATAGGCCTCATAATTTTGCATTCGATGCTGCAGCGCTGCTGATTATTTCTCATCCAGCAGCCATCGCTGCCTGGCAATCAGGCCGAATGTTCTATTACCAATCTAATTGCACATTCCACCCTGACAAGGACTCATTAAGCCTTAATTACACACATGTTGTTTTCTACAAACATCTCCATTTGGGTTTCTCTTGCGTTGTAATTGTTCAGCAGGGACAGCCATTTGAGAGAGAGAGAGAGAGAGAGAGAGAGAGAGAGAGAGAGAGAGAGAGAGAGAGAGAGAGAGAGAGAGAGAGAGAGAGAGAGAGAGAGAGAGAGAGAGAGAGAGAGAGAGAGAGAGAGAGAGAGAGAGAGAGAGAGAGAGAGAGAGAGAGAGAGAGAGAGAGAGAGAGAGAGAGAGAGAGAGAGAGAGAGAGAGAGAGAGAGAGAGAGAGAGAGAGAGAGATATGCCTGGAACTAGGTCACGTATCATTATAAACAAGGCACAGTTTCTAAAATAATATACCCATCCAGTGGAAGTAATGCCAAACAAGTGAGTGAATGTGGAGCTCATGTAATATTTACAGAGCACTAATAGATAGATGGCAGGTCTTTTCGGAGCAGTATGCACCCCCCCCCCCCCCCCCCCCCCCCCAATCTCTTTGCTACGGGTTGCTGCTTTTCTTTTTTTCTCTCTCCTTTTCTTTCCATTTGAATTTCAGAGAAAGCCGACTACATTAATACATCTGGGAGAGGGGGAGGTGTTGGGCACCTCTCATCTCTCTCTTTCTCTATCCTTGCTCTTCTCTCTCTCTCTCTCTCTCTCTATCCCCTCTCTGTCTTTCTAGCTCCCATTCTCCCACCTTCTCGCTTACCCAATTTCCTTTCTCTCCTCTCCCTTCCCCTCTCTCTTTCTATCTATCTCTTTCTATCTCCCCATGTATTCCTTCTCTCTATATCTCTCTCTTTCTCCATCTGTCTTTCCCTCTCCATCTCTCTTCCTCTCTCCTGGCTGCATGGTTTTGGCTGTGATGTTTTTTCACACGTTTGTTACATTTCAGCGGCGGAAAGTGGGCCTTAATCCAGAGTCTTTGAGGCGTGAGCAATGATATTACTGAGGAGAATCGCGCTTAAAGACTTCTTAAAAAAATTCCAGCTGGTGCTGTAAAGTCATTGAAGCGCTTGTCAGGCACATGGCCCAAAACACCAGCCTCTCTGTAGCCTACTGTGCTGAGATTTCAACGTTTGGCTGGCTCTACTAGGGGGGATTGACTGGGAACACTGGTATGGCTCTTCTGCTAGCTTCCGCTAGCTTCCGATAGTCAGTTTAATGTGTCTTACTGTGGTGTTGGGATCTCTTTAAAGCACTGTGCGGTGCTTTCTGTGTGATGCAGACCTGGGCTCGTATAGTGTTAGAAGTATTTCGAATACTGTAAGCCTTTGCTCTAGCCTGCCTGGAGTGGCGGATGCGTGGGGTTTGCCGTTTTGGGATTGTTTAATTGGTCCATTAAGCCATGCAATTGTAATCAAGTACAGATAAAGTATATAGAATTATTTTAAATAGTATTTGAACCCAGGTCTGTGATGCTATGCTATTGCTAAACTACTGAAGCCGGTTCAGTATTACCACTAAAACAGCCACTACGACCTCCCGATCCATGCTAAACCCCAAGAAAAGTCGGAGGACATGTCTTAACCCCAAGAAAACCCGGAGGAATTGTCTTAACCCCAAGAAAACCCGGAGGAATTGTCTTAACCAAGGAGGACTGTAGTGTTGACAGCAACTGTATATATACTGTGTACCATTGATCTGAATCCAAACAGCAAATATAGTGACGCCGTGACAAATCCTTTATATATCACCATTTTTTATGGTAGAGCGTAATTATTTTCATGATCCTAAACAAGATTGTTTGGTTCTGCCGATTTGAATGGAGAGAGAGAAAGAAAACATCACTCTGTTCACTTATTTACAGATAGTATCTGTTTGCATATGATTTTGTTTGTTTGTTTGTTTAGTGACATTTTTCCATTCTACGCCAATTACCATTGAGTTGCACTCATGCTGCGTTGGAAACAAAGATGGATGTGCCATCTGAACTACATTGAGATAAACAAACACACCGATATTAAACAAAAATAAACAAAAAATGATTCATTCTTATTATGACACCAAAATAAATCTGGATAATATTAATTATAACGACAACCTCCTAGGATCACCAGTGTGCACAGAAACAAACACACACACACACACACACACTCTCAGTCGCTCTCACAGACATACACACACACCATATCGTATTCTTCCTCTGCTGGCTCTAATAGGCGGTCTCTTAGATATTCTGTACAGAATAGTGCTCATGCAATATTAATATGGCACACCAAAATATGGCAGTTGGAGCATACTCCATCTCTCACTCTCTACATAATTGACTATGGAAGTTCTCCAAATCAAACAGGAAAAGAAAGAACGAGAGGAGAGCAACACTTTTTTTTTATCCTGAAAATAACCTGTCATCCCCAGTTGAAGACAATGAGCCCTTGAACCTGTCAGAGTTAGAGAAGCTAAAACAACAACACCAAAACAGTAGTAAGAATACCACCAGACAGTGGTGATTTTAACACTACCCGGAGCAGGGAAACAATGGCCATGTATGTTGCACACTGAGCTACTGTTTTTTACTGTATTGAGGCAGAGGCATTTCCATTGTCCCAAATGGCACCCAATTCCTCCTTTAGTGCACTACTTTAGACCAGATCTCTATAGGCCCTGGTCAAAAGTAGTGCACGAAATGGAGAATAGGGTGCCATATGGGACAGAGTCACATGCTGTGGAGTGTTGTCTCTGCTACCAACAGTGTTGTCTCTGCTACCATTAGATAAGGATTGTTGGCCACTCAGACTGACTAGCACTGTTGTGGTGAGCACTGTGTGGTGTTCTATGGGCGTTAAAGAGGAAGTTCAGTATATTTAACAACTTGATGTTAAATGGTTCCTCACCCTAAAAGTAGTCCATGTGCCATGAGAAACTGTAATCCATGGTTTGGTTTTCTTTAAACTGACACTATAATCTTCAACTAATTTAAGCCAGCAATAGCTACTTTCAGGGTAAAGAACCATCTAAGTTTTAAAATACTTAACTTTCCCATTAAGAATCTGTGTTGCTGTTTCTTTTCTCTCTCATCCATAACTGTGACTTATTCCACAATCCCTGTGACGCCTCATTCATTTGACATTCTATGAGACATACTGTGAATACATGTTGTTCAACCCCATTAAAGGTACAATTTGTAACCTTGAACCTTTGGCACAATGTCGCTGCAGGTGGCAGTGAGAGTAATTGCATGCCTGCACTTGGACGCACTTTATTCAGAGCCCTGTCAACTGCGTTTATTTTCAGCAAACTTAACATGTGTAAATATTTGTATGAACATAACAAGATTTAACAACTGAGACATAAACTGAACAAGTTCCACAGACATGTGACTAACAGAAATTGAATAATGTGTCCCTGAACAAAGGGCGGGTCAAAATCAAAAGTAACAGTTAGTATCTGGTGTGCCCACCAGCTGCATTAAGTACTGCAGTACATCTCCTCATGGACTGCACCAGATTTGCCCGTTCTTGCTGTGAGATGTTACCCCACTCTTCCACCAAGGAACCTGCAAGTTCCCGGTCATTTCTGGGGGGAATGGCCCTAGCACTCACCCTCCGATTCAACAGGTCCCAGACGTGCTCAATGGGATTGAGATCTGGGCTCTTCACTGGCCATGGCAGAACACTGACATTCCTGTCTTGCAGGAAATATTTTTTATTGTGAAACAAACAAGAAAAAATACAAAAGAAACTGAAAACTTGAGCGTGCATAACTATTCCCCCACCAAAGTCAATACTTTGTAGAGCCACCTTTTGCGGAAATTACAGCTGCAAGTCTCTTTGGGTATGTCTCTATAAGCTTGGCATATCTAGCCACTGGGATTTTTGCCCATTCTTCAAGGCAAAACTGTTCCAGCTCCTTCAAGTTGGATGGGTTCTGCTGGTGTACAGCAATCTTCAAGTCATACCACAGATTCTCAATTGGATTGAGGTCTGGGATTTGACCAGGCCATTCCAAGACATTTAAATGTTTCCCCTTAAACCACTTAAGTGTTGCTTTAGCAGTATGCTTAGGGTCATTGTCCTGCTGGAAGGTGAACCTCTGTCCCAGTCTCAAATCTCTGGAAGACTGAAACAGGTTTCCCTCAAGTATTTCCCTGTATTTAGCGCCATCCATCAGTCCTTCTATTCTGACCAGTTTCCCAGTCCCTGCCGATGAAAAACATCCCCACAGCATGATGCTGCCACCACCATGCTTCACTGTGGGGATGTTGTTCTCGGGGTGATGAGAGGTGTTGGGTTTGCGCCAGACATAGCGTTTTCCTTGATGGCCAAAAAGCTACATTTTAGTCTCATCTGACCAGAGTACCTTCTTCCATATGTTTGGGGAGTCTCCCACATGCCTTTTGGCGAACACCAAAGATGTTTGTTTATTTTTTTCTGAGCACTCTTCCGTATAGCCCAGCTCTGTGGAGTGTACGGCTTAAAGTGGTCCTATGGACAGATACCCCAATCTCCGCTGTGGAGCTTTGCAGCTCCTTCAGGGTTATCTTTGGTCTCTTTGTTGCCTCTCTGATTAATGCCCTCCTTGCCTGGTCCGTGAGCTTTGGTAGGCGGCCCTCTCTTGGCACGTTGTTTGTGGTGCCATATTCTTTCCATTTTTTTATAATGGATTTAATGGCGCTCTGTGGGATGTTCAAAGTTTTGTACATTTTTTTATAACCCAACCCTGATCTGTACTTCTTCACAACTTTGTCCCTGACCTGTTTGGAGAGCTCCTTAGACTTCATGGTGCTGCTTGCTTGGTTGTGCCTCTTGCTTAGTGGTGTTGCAGACTCTGGGGCTTTTCAGAATAGGTGTATATATACTGGGATCATGTGACAGATCATGTGACACTTAGATTGCACACAGGTGGACTTTATTTAACTAAATATGTGACTTCTGAAGGTAATTGGTTGTACCAGATCTAATTTAGGAGCTTCATAGCAAAGGGGGTGAACACATATGCACACACCACTTTTCAATTTTTTTCATTCCACTTCACCAATTCGGACTATTTTGTGTATGTCCACAACATGAAATCAAAATAAAAATCCATTTCAATTACAGGTTGTAATGCAACAAAATAGGAAAACACGCCAAGGGGGTGAATACTTTTTGCAAGGTACTGTAGCTTGCACGATTCTTGCTATTCTCCTTTGACCTCTCATCAATGTGCTGTTTTCACTCACAGGACTGCTAATAAACGCAGAAATCGGCAATCAAAATAAACGTCCTACCACAGCTACCATGTTCTTTTTGGGAAGCATATTTGATTTTGAGTTTGGACATATAAAGTTTGCAGTGATGGAAAAAAGTACCCAATTGTCATACTTGAGTAAAAGTAAAGATACCTTCATAGAAAATGACTCAAGTAAAAGTGAAAGTCACCCAATAAAATACTACTTGAGTAAATGTCTAAAAGTATTTGGTTTTAAATATACTTAAGTATCAAAAGTAAAAAATATAAATCACTTCCAATTCCTTATATTAAGCAAACCAGACGGCACAATTTTCATGTTTTTAAAATGTACGGCTAGCCAAGTATTTGTGTTTATTGAGTCCACCAGATCAGAAGCAGTAGGGATGACCAGGGATGTTCTCTTGATAAGTGCATGAATTGGACCATTTTCCTGTCCTGCTAAGCATTCAACATATAACGAGCACTTTTGGGTGTCAGGGAAAATGTATGGAGTATTATTTTCTTTAGGAATGTAGTGGAGTAAAAGTAAAAGATGTCAAAAATATAAATAGTAATGTACAGATACCCCCAAAAACGAATTAAGTAATACTTTAAAGTATTTTTACTCCCTTCCCTCGGCTGGAGCTAGCACATACGCAGATCAAATACACAGCTGAAACGCCGATTAAGGTGTTTACATTTAATAATTCAAAAGATCGCTCAGAAATCCAGGTGTTTAATCTGCGTATGCTTACTTCGATTTTGACCTCACGCCGATTAAGATAAGCAGAGTAAGGTGTTCACACAACTGTTGCATAATCTGCCTACATTCCATAATCAATTTCATATCAAATTATTACTGTGTATGTAAACTTACTCACTGTGGTGTACCTAATAAAGTAGCCACTAAATGCATAGCCATTGATTCTTGAAGAATACAACTTAGAAATGCTCATGGGCTTAGTTCAACTGTCTTACAAAGTGAACCCAAACAACACCTTGGGCAAATGATAGCTGACACTGCAGTAGTAGTAGTAGTGTCATTAGTGAGGGCAACAATAGGTCTTCGTTAGGTTAAGGTCAGGTTAGCAACACAACCCAACCATAAGGTCATGCCCTCCTGCTGGTGGTAAAAAAAGAACGAGAAACGCCATATTTAGGAACGGTAAAAAGACATTGAAAGAATGGGGGGTGGGGGTGGGCGGAGGAGGAGGGAGGTGGGGGCTCTGTGCACCTTGACAGGAAGGAGGAAGGTGAGGAGCACGAGTTGAGTTGAGTGAGGTTATTTTGGCTGAAAGGGGGGCTGAGGGGGAGGGCGGAAGCAGCGCAGAACCCACAATTAACTGAACCCCTGGTAGAGAGAGGGAGATAAAGAGATAGCGAGCAAGGAGGGGAAATGAACGGGGCTGCAAACTTACTGCACCCTGAAAGTTCTGTTCTCACCACAACACCTGATAAGTACAATGGAAAAACGTCTGGTTTCCTTCACACTCTTAAGTGGTTGCACTCTCCATGCAGTTACAGTTTGGTAGCAATACTTCAAAGACAGGAGTAACAGACAAAATAAAATAAAAAGACAAAACATAGCATGCCGTTTTTTTTGTGTTGTTTTTTGGTGTGGCTTTTTCATTTGAATAACTCTACATGTGAATAAAAGCAAACTATGATGTTTCGTGGAATGCTTTTAGATAACACAAAACACTATCTTCAGAAGTACAAGCTCATCGGCTGTTGAAATCCAGGCTAGTTGAATGTTCAGGAAGCGATTCCTGTTTCCCTCGCTCCCTCACCCTTTTATAAACAATTTCGATGTTCAGATTTAGCCTGTACATATTAATTCTAGCGACAGAGCGTCAAATGAAAGTGGATCTATATCTTTACTACCTCCAGCCCCCCTGACAAGTAGGTCATTAGGATGATTTGTACGTGGGCTCTCCACAGAGGACCATTTACAATATTCACTTTAGATAACGTATGATTCTTGGCCCTGAAACCGGACGGCTTTCTTAGAAATACTTTGTTAGCAGTCTTACAGTCGATAAATGATTTAGGACATGTGGTCAGAAACATCAATACAATCTTTATTGTAATTAAAAAAAGGATCCCACCAACAATATTGCACTGTTCACCATTGAGCCTTGAAGCTGAACAGTTCTCTAATTCAGAAAGAAAAGCTTGATTTAGTGTGGAAGAAAAGACATATGCAATTAAAATCTCTCTTGTGCATTGTTCTTAAATGTCCGTCCTTCGGTACACAAATGGATAAAATAAAGAAATTGCTAGTCAGGCTTAGATTTTTTTAATAATGAGAAATAGCTTTTTTCCCCCAGACTTAGGCTGCTATCCAGGTTTCGTAAACAAAAAGGTTGACTTGCTGTCAAAGTCAACCCCACCACGGGAAAAAACCTGACATAACATCAAATCAACATCTAATCAACATAAAGGGTTGGTGAATATTCAGTTGAATTGTCAACAAAGGTGAATTCAATGTCAAATGAAGATATTGTCAATGCACCATTAGGCTCTGTGCGATGAACTCAGTATCACCTCTCAACGACCTGTCAATTCTTGCCCTCAACCCCCCATCCCCTCATACACATTCACAAAACTGTTATTGGATTCATGTAATTGAATAGGTAGTTAAATCGAGTGTGAAATTATGTTACATTGGGGTTATATTGAGGCGAGGAGGCTACCACCAAAGGTTATCTATATTTCTCAATCGCAGTTCACCTGCCAACTGTAGGTATAAAGCGAGGACTGCATTGCTAATGATCTATTAAGATATAGAAGATAGATATGCGCAAAGATAGATACCACAAAGATAGATGTGTACAAAGATAGATGTGTACAAAGATAGCCTATATTGACTGCACTACTGTAACGATTCTCGTTGGTGGAAGGAGAGGAGGACCAAAGTGCAGCGTGGTACATATCCATAATAACTTTTAATGAGAATGAATACAAAATACAAAAAGAACAAGAGAATCAAAATGAAAACCGAAACAGTCCCGAATGGTGAAAACACTAAAACGGAAAACAACTACCCACAACCCATAGTGGGAAAACAGGCTACCTAAGTATGATTCTCAATCAGAGACAACGATCGACACCTGCCTCTGATTGAGAACCATACTAGGCCAAACACATAGAAATATAACGTACAGAACAAAACATAGAAAAACGACATAGAATGCCCACCCCAACTCACGCCCTGACCAAACTAAAATAAAGACATAAAAAAGGAACTAAGGTCAGAACGTGACAACTACAGTCAATGCAAACGATGGGGGTGTGATTTCCATTGGTTCTGTGGTAAGATGGTGTTATGGTAATGTAGGCACTGGCTAACCCACTGTACTTCAGTTAAAGGAAAGGTTCACTCATTTTGAATGTCATATTGTTTTTTTGCGCATCTCTGAGTGATGTTCTATTGATTCACTGGGTCATTTCATGTTTTCACGTGTATCTGAGCTATCAGCGTTCAAGCAGGCAGAAATCCAACCGGTATTACGTAGCACTGTGATAAAGTCGCTCTCACTATACTGGAAGTTAATAGCAATACGAATTTTTCGATTGGGAAAACCTCTACCATACATGTCAGACTTCAATATTGGACGATGTCACAACTCAGGAGGATGTCTTCTCTCAAAGGAGCCATTGATCACATTGCTGCGATATTCCTAGCTCGATACATTTGTAATTTAACGGAGGATCTAGCACATTTTTCCTATTTGTCTGTCTCTTTAAACCAGGGTGCATTGCATGGTGCAGATGCCAGAGATATACAGAAAGGAAACAGGAATCCAATGAATGAAGGAATGTATAACGCCCCCACCCAGCAGACTGTAGACCAATCGCGTTCACGTTCTCATGCTGCGTCACACAGTTGCTAAGCTAATCGTCACGCAATCCCTTCTCAAAGTCAGTTTATGTCGAGAAACGTGCTTATTTTCCTCGAAAGTACGTAATGTCACGATTCCTAAGCTATACAATAATACAGATAGCAAGTGAATTATCTCATATCTCGGGAAATATTTGTGATGTTGTACTTCTTTTTGACGAAATTCGTGCTAATGTTGGGGTTTTGAGCTAGCGCCCAATAGACTCCCATTCACTCCTTGTCCCTGAATTGGCCAGAATTCACTGCGCGGCCCATTGACGTAGCACGGGCAACGTTTCCCATCTCCTCAAAAGTATATCTGCCGTTGTGAATGTTAGACCCCACTCTGTGAGGCACATCGATCAGCAGGTTGAACATGGTGAGACTGTAGACTCCTAAATTGATAGTGCAGTTTGTTTAGGCGATTTTACAGCTAACTAGCTACGTTACATGCTGATATTGTCTTTGGTATTATTGTGTGTAGGTACGTTTGCTAGCTAGCTAGCTAGCCAGCCAGCCCATAGAGAGAGCATTGCATTGTGGATTTTGCAGTCAACTTGAGCTGCAACAGATTACCATAAGGATTTTCCATGTAGCTACCAACCTTATATACACCAAAATGAAGCATTTGTTCACAAAAAATATTATTCTCACATATTAGAGTTATTTAACACTGTAAATGAAAGGAATGAGTGGTTTTGGGTGGATTTTTCCTTTAAGTTCCTCAGTGTGTATGAGTTGAGCTACTGATGGTTACTAGGGGACAAACAGAGTTCAAGTGGTCTAGAGCTGATCTGGGCAGGTAGTGGCTGAACTGGGATCAGGTCCCCACTCTTATTAATTGTGATGTAAAAGGCTGAACCCATCCTAGATTAGCCTTCCTCTTCTGAGACAGTTAGTGTATAGTGTATAGAGTGTTTAGCACAGTACAATATCTTGTGGGGAATGTGTTTTTGTCAGTCACACATACAAAAACACAAGATGCTACCGGTTGAAGACCACAAAACCACCCAATCAGTCTCGTGGTGCCACATCACTGGCTTCCTATGGATGTCACTACTGTAGGGTATAACTGTGTACTAACTGTGTCCCTAATAGGGGTGAGGTGTGGGGAGGGGAGTAAGGGGGGAGGAGGGGTAAGGTGGGGGATAAGGGGAGCGTTCTCTCACCCCAGCAGAGGGCAGTCTCTTCCCGTCGGGGTTAGGGCGCATGGGCAGGGAGCTGTAGAGTCGAACGCTGTGGTCGCCTGATACACCGTATCTGCTCTGTAGAGAGAGAGAGAGAGAGAGAGAGAGAGAGAGAGAGAGAGAGAGAGAGAGAGAGAGAGAGAGAGAGAGAGAGAGAGAGAGAGAGAGAGAGAGAGAGAGAGAGAGAGAGAGAGAGAGAGAGAGAGAGAGAGAGAGAGAGAGAGAGAGAGAGAGAGAGAGAGAGAGAGAGAGAGAGAGAGAGAGAGAGAGAGAATCAACTTTGAACATGTTTTCACCCAATAAACCCATCTCTTGAATGATCACGGTTATTGCATGGCTTGAGGCATGCAGCCTACACTACATCTGCATCACACAGATGCAAGAGGTCAGCAGAATTTAGCGATAAAGCAATTAGGATCTGGGTAGATTGTCATCAAGCACAAGCATCCACTCCGTATTGATGTCTACACATACACCCCTATCTAAGTTTTGGCATTGGCAGCCATGTTGAAATTGCCCCATACAGCATCCTTGATTGCGTTCCAAATGGCAAAGTATTCCCTATATGGTTAACTACTTTGAATAGTTGTTTTAAGTAGTGCACTAATAGGGAATAAGGTGCCATTTAAAACTCATGTGTAGTGAGAGTAACTATATCCCCAGTCCCCACGCAGTTTGGAGACTCTCTCCCTTCCCCAATGTTTGTGTGGGAAAACACACGCTGCAGGAGGGTTGGCACTGCAGCTCTGGAGCCTGGGTACTTGGGAATCTAATGACTCACAACAAGGCCCTGCCTGCCAGTGGAGTGTTCGCCTCAACGGGCTTTACGCTGCAACCACCGAGGCAGCGGGACATCCCATGAGCAGATTCTCTCTCTCTTTTTTCCCCTATAATTTTTGGGACGGTAAAACGTTTTCAGTGTAATCTTAAATGACTAAAACCAGATATAATTTATGTAGAAACCATAATGGAGCAATATATGTTTTACTTAACAACCCAAAAATAAAAAGTAGACAGTCAAGGACAATCTAAAATTCCCAGTGTCAAGACATGGGGCCCCCATTGATTTTGTTATAATGTTTGAGTCACTCAGATAGCATATGAACACGGCATAAGCCATGGCAAAATGTGTAAAATTGCAGGAAACTAGGTTTGAAACTGTGTAGAAATCCTAGGCGAAACACTGCTACAGTAAATAGCCTGACAACAATAAGAAACATACATCAGTGATGATACAACTGGCTGTCCCTATAGGAGAACCCTTTTTGGTTCCTGATAGATCCCTTTTCGGTTCCATTGAGAACCCTTTTGGGTTCCAGGTAACACTCTGTGGAAAGCGTTCTACATGGAACTCAAAAGGCTTTTCTACCTGGAACCAAAAATGGTTATTCAAAGGGTTCTCCTTTGGGGACAGCCAAAGAACCCTTTAAGGTTCTAGATAGCACATTTTCTTCTGGTATAGTGAGTTGGTGAGTGGTTGAGAAATCGCTTTGTAGTGTGAAATCGGTATGTAATTCGACCAGATGTGTATTGTGTACAGTAGTCAGTGCAATAGTTAATGGGTTTACCCAATGTGATGCATACAAAGTTCTAATGAGTTGAAAGTCTCTGATGTGGATTACCATGCGAGGGGGGAAAACACAGTGCAGCAGTCCAGAACAAATATCCCAATAATAAATATAACTCTACTCACACACACACACACACACACACACACACACACACACACACACACACACACACACACACACACACACACACACACACACACACACACACACACACACACACACACACACACACACACACACACACACACACACACACACACAAGGGCAGGGTTCCAGATTGCTATGCAGTGAGATACATGTATATTTAACAACGAAGTGAGAAAATGTCCACGGACCAATCAGGGCTTGCTGTGCAACTCTTTTCTTGTCAGTCACGTGCTGGTGACAAAGGCACACAAAAGGAAAGTACAGGAGAAAAGGGTTGCATGCTAAATGGCACCCTATTCCCTAGTGCACTACTTTTGACCAAAGACCTATGAGCCATGTTCAAATGTAGTGTATTATAAAAGGAATAGGGTGCCATTTGGGACTTCATAGCGAAACGCCTGTAAATACATTTTGACTGACCTGGGTGCAGTGTGAAAACCAAGCAGTGAAATGCAACAGCAGTCCAATGCAATCGACTATAATGTGAATCCATTTTTATAAAAAGGAGAATATTATATTTCAAACAATGCCGTCTCAAAGACACTTTATTGGATTCAGCGAAGTAAGGCAGAGTAACTTGTCAGACACAGCTTGGGGGATGCAACCCGATGTGTAATTCCTTTAACACAACTGTACAATAGTTGCCATTTTGTCAATATAGTTTACATTAAAAAAAGCAACACAATTGCTCATAACAATTAAACTATTTTTAACGTTTCCTTTCCTGACATGACTAAATAGCCAACAAAGAATCGAATGAGCATAGGCCAACACACAACACCGATAAAACCCAAAATGCAGAGCTAAATGCTAACAGCTAGCCAACAAAGAAATGTGTACACATTGGGGCAGTACACAAACACACAACACCCATAAACCCAACAGGCTAAGCTACAGTAAGTGCTAACCAGCCATGATACCGGACATCGGCTCCATCTCTCTTCAACACCAGCCTCTTAAACAGGCCTTAAGAGGACTGTGATGAATTAGTCTAAGTCCCAATAATGTAAACACTAGCTATGTAGCATTGTGTTTAATAGGAGGGGAGCTGTGCACTTAACAGAGGCCAATGACAGTGAGTGTCCCCCGAGGAGAAAATGGCTGTCTCGAACACCTGATAGCTGGCAGGTTGTTAAGTCATAGCCAAGGCCCCCAGACAGACGACATCATCAGTCCAGAGTGGGATTTATTGAGAACGTGCTGAATGAATGATTTGGAATTCATGGGTTTTTGTTGAATTGTGTGCATTTTTAGGATCACATAGAAGATTGAGAATGCTCGTTAAGGACAATAACCAAGAGAGTGGCACATAAATGCTAGTAACACAACTGTGATGGTCTATAGTGAAGAATACTGTACGAGCACTGTCAATTGCATAGTCAGATACATTTTAAAAAGTGCACTACAGTATAGGGAATAGTGTTCCATTTGGGACGCAGGCAGAGATTCATATGAAACATAGTAAAAATACAGAGACAAATGTGCATGTGTTGAAAGTATAGAGAAGCCTACGTCTCAAATGCCGGAAGAATCCAGATCCGTCCTTACATTGTCCAGCTCCTGTCATATTGAGGACATACTGTACCTCGGAGCAATAATACAATAATAAAAATAACTCTCTCTCTCTCTCTCTCTCTCTCTCTCTCTCTCTCTCTCTCTCTCTCTCTCTCTCTCTCTCTCTCTCTCTCTCTCTCTCTCTCTCTCTCTCTCTCTCTCTCTCTCTCTCTCTCTCTCTCTCTCTCTCTCTCTCTCTCTCTCTCTCTCTCTCTCTCTCTCTCTCTCTCACACACACACTCACACACACACACACACACTCTCTAAGTGATTGCTATATTTCATCTCATGGCGAATTGGCCGCGGGCCCAGTGAGCTATCATTATGCAAATGACGGCAATTCAATTTCAGTTGGTCGGAGGGGGAATTTCTAATTAGGATAACGCAAAACACTCGAGAGAGGGGGGGGGGGGGGGGGTGAAGAGGGAGTAGCCACTGACGTGAACACCTACACTCCAATGCTGCTGTTTCTGCCCCTGAGTCCGTCTCCCCCTGTTGTACCTGTCAATGGTATCTTCTTACAGGGGATTCACAGTCTTACTGTACAGTACTACTGTGTCCATGTTAGGACATGCCTCAGTCCATAGAAAGCCTCTATAGACTAATGTTCTGATCCAGTGATCTGACTTGACTACACCTACTCCTGTAACCAAAAAAGCCACTTTCTACTAACTGAGAAACGTGGGTGTGCTTGTGATTACTGTAAATATCACATTCATTATCAGGTCGTTGTTACTGTAACTCAAGCTACTTCCTCAAAGCATGCACTTTCTTGTTGACTATTATACTTTACACTGAGTATACCAAACATTAAGAACACCTTCCTAATATTGACTTGTACCCCACAAGGTGTCGAAAGCGTTCAACAGGGATGCTGGTCCATGTTGACTTCAATGCTTCCCACAGTTGTGTCAAGTTAGCAATATGTCCTTTGGGTGGTGGACCATTCTTGAAACTGTCGAGTGTGGAGAAACCCAGGCACCTACTACCATACCCCGTTCAAAGGCACTTTTTTGTCTAGCCAATTCAACCTCTGAATGGCACACATACAAAATCCATGTCTCAATTGTCTCAAGGCTTAAAAATCCTTCTTTAACCTGTCTCTTTCCCTTACACTAAAGGACATTATCATAATTTTCACAATTTCACAGTATTATTCCAACCTCACAGTGTGTAAATATATATAAAAACACAGGAAAATCACATGTATGACTGCGCTGGACCTTTAACAAGTACATACTTCACTATCTATTTTGAATACATTCACTTGGTTCTAGTCATGAAATGTTAAGCGTACATAATGGGAAGTTACTGCTTCCAATTGATGTCAAAATATGTTTTATAATAATTGAGTTGAGGCTTTCTTCTTACAGCGATGGGGTTACACGTTAGCTATTGGATGACTTACATTATAACACAGCACAACACGGCTAGTGTTTTAGGTTGTGTAGCTCTAGCTTCGGATAGTAGTCTACTGTCCCTGTGATTGAGCGCATTTCCAATTCCTCCGCGGTCAATAGAAGCAAAAGAACATCTCAGTAATGAACCACCAAAGTACCGTACAGTGTGTGTGTGTGTGTGTGTGTGTGTGTGTGTGTGTGTGTGTGTGTGTGTGTGTGTGTGTGTGTGTGTGTGTGTGTGTGTGTTGTTATGCATTCAACAGCTCAGAGGGGACACTACGTTCCCAGCACGGAAAATACTAATATAAAATAGGCTTTGGTGGGAAGCCAAATGACATCTTAGGTTTTTTGGTGGTCTAAACAGTTCTGATTAAGTGAATATGTGCTCTTTGAAAGTGCAAGAGCGTATATTTGAGTGTTTGTTTTCATATTGTACAGATGTGTGCGTGTGTGCGTGCGTGCGTGTGTGTGTGCGTGCGTGTGTTGTTATGCCTTTGGTGTCTGTTGTCCATATGACCCTACTTCTGTAGCAGAGATACTGTACAATGTATTGCTGTGGGTCTTTGCATTACTTGATTTAGCATGGTGCATGTGCAAGTGTGTATGTGTGTGTGTGTGTGTGTGTGTGCGTGTGCGTGTGCGTGTGCGTGTGTGTGTTGTGTCAGCTAGATAAACACACAAGGTACAGAGGATATAGCTGAGATCAGCAACTCACACCGGCCTGTCAGATATATTGTCAACCGAGCAAAATAATCACAATTGGACTATGTTAGACTATGGAGGTTATTAGGTTAATTATGTTAATTCATTCAAAGCACCATTACAATATTCTTGGAAAACGAAATCAACTCAACCTTTTGTCAGCATATTAACTACCCTGAAAAGGGAGAGAAGTCAACTTTATGTGTTTGAAGCCACAATATGTACAGTAATTGCATATGCACATACGCCAAGCACATAACCTTAGCAAGGACATTCCTGAACAAACTCTGAAACATTTTCTGTTGAAGCGATTACGTTGAATTTTTGACAGTAATCCAGTGACAAATGTAGCACCTTAAATAATTGTCTCCCAACAAAACACACATCTTTCTCTCGCAAAATAAGGCTAAAAGCTCAAACTTTTCCATTTTCTTTCGACAAATTCAACACTCAAACATCTCCATTTCCACTGTTTGCTTTTCCCAATTTGTTATGGGATTATCCTACTGGCTTTCATTACAACAACTGCATTCAAATAATCTACCGTTTGCGAGTTCCTCCCTCACAAAAGAGCCTCCCCTGTTTTCACCCAAACTAAATCTACTCGCAACCATCTGTCTTCTTAGTGAATCATTGTCGTGTAGCCAGTTCAAAGCTCTATAGACATTCCCCTGTCACTGTGTACTGTATCCTAACTATGCAGTCTGCTCACAGAGTAAGACAGCAGTCAGACAGCACTGTACAAAGATGAGGATTTGAGTGCAAATGACAGAGACAACTTCCATTGCTTTCTGGACCCTTTATTATGCACTTATCTATAGCTTTCATGACAGACAGAGCGCTTTTCTGTCGGACTCAGATGGAGCTATGTAGCATGTGAGTGGTATAGCATTGTGTGTACTTTATTGGCCTTGACGAGAGGTACAGAAAGATTCTCGCCTCGACTTACACAACGGCAGAAAGGAATACATGGTTGAGTACATTGCTTTTTGAGATTGACACTGAAGGCACATATCCAGTGATTGATCTTATACACTGAGTACACCAAACATTAGGAACACTTTCCTAATATTGAGTTGCACCCCCCCCCCCCTTTTGCCCTCAGAAAAGCCTCAATTCATCGGTGAATGGACTTTACAAGGTGTTGAAAGCGTTCCATGAGGAAGCTGGCCCATGTTGACTCCACTGGTTCCCACAGTTGTGTCAAGTTGGCTGGATGTCCTTTGGGTGGTGGACCATTCTTGATACACACGGGAAACTGTTGAACGCGAAAAACCCAGCAGCATTGCAGTTCTCGACACAAACCAGTGCGCCTGGGACCTACTCCCATACCCTGTTTAAAAGGCACGTCAATCTTTTGTCTTGCCCGTTCACCCTCTGAATGGCACACATACACAATCCATATCTCAACTGTCTCAAGGCTTAAAAATCCTTCTTTAACCCGTCTCCTCCCCTTCATCTACACGGAATGAAGTGGATTTAAAAGGTGACATCAATAAGGGTTCATAACTTTCAACTAGATTCATCTGGTTAGTCTATGTCATGGAAAGAGCAGGTGTCCTTAATGTTTTGTATACTCAGTGTACAACTAAACGTCTACGTAATATCTAGTTTGATTAGTTTTTTGGGAGTTCGATTTTGCTTTTGTGTTTGATAGTAGCCTACTCTCTTGGTATTGTCTCTCTTAACAATCTTTTTTATTTTGTATTTACACTGAACCTCACACTTTGTCTTTGCCGACTTATGAATCAGCCAGGCAAAAGCGCGCCCAAGGTCGTCCAGTGTTCTGTCGGAGCGAAGATACAACAACAAAAATATCTTCCATGGTCCGTGGAGCAAGTTTGCCAGCCAGAAAGCAGCAGACAGAAGCCCTCAAACGTCATTGTGAACCCTCGTACCCTTATAAGTAGCAGGGTCATGTATTACATTAGTACTCTGTATAATGAGCTCTTCTATTGACATCTGCATTGGCTGAGATAAGTCAAAGATGAATTCCTGATGGAAGCCTAATCAATAAAGTATATGATCTCTGGATATAGTCATAATCGTAATTCCTTTTCCAAAATGTTCAAATTTCAATGGGATTTTTGGAGACACTATGCCAGTTGAATATGATTCACAGAGCACCTAAGCTCGGAATATTCAACTATAAGGATATTTAGCTCACTGCAGCCTATATCTATAGCTCAGGGCACCATGCTGCTCCGGGTCATGTTCAGTAGGGCACACCCTAGCAAACCATCTTACAACATTTTTGAAAAGTTTTTGAAACTGAAAACAAACAAAAAAAGAGTTCCCTATTAGACAAGTCAAGGTATAGTACCACCCGGTTTAAAATTGTTTCAAAACTTTTCCTCCCTACTGAACACTACCCAAGTGTCAGAGTCAGCCACACAGGTCACAACCCTCATTTATATTATACAGAGCGCTGATCTCATACCCTGTATTTACTGTTGCAGTATCCACACTGTTGTAGTACAACATTATAAATTCACCTCACTGTTGACTGGAAGATCAACAAAAAGTGAAAACTATGCGAGACACGTAAACAGACCGTGGGTAGAGGAAAGGAGGAGGAAGAGGGGCGTTCACTCAAGGTTTTAATAGAATGTTGACAGGTGATAAGACCTACACACACACACACGCACGCACACAGGTACACACATATACACATATACACACACACACACCTCCGAGGCTTTCATTGTGGGTCTGAGATTGTTAAAAAGTTTGTCGACATACAATGTCATGAAAAACATGTGATGTGTTGTTATAAGCAACTTTTACCGTCAGTGCCGGACTAGCACAGCTGTGGCCCCGGGGCACCTACCTCCAGGGGGCCCCCCCACATCCGATATACTGTATAGTTAACTTTCTGCAATTCTACACATTTGCCATGGGGCAGACAGAAGAATGTGCAGTTTTGTAGCTTATCACGTGCTATTTTACACATATTGCCTGACCTCCAGGTGGCCCACAACTGACGTGTTCATATGCTATCTTTTTTTTGGGGGGGGGAGACATGTCGGGGCCCCAGGGTACGTGCCCTGCATGCTCGTTTTGTAATCCGGTCCTGTTAACCATACTTTTCTGCACTCTCTTTTTTTCTTACTAGGTAAATATTGACAGAGAAAGTCAAGCGAGACCACCTATGTTTTCGGAATATTTTTTTTCTTCCGCTGCTGGAGGCACATTTGTCCCTCAAAAGACAAACTGGTAGTTAAACCAGACAATCTGTGTCTAAATCCATGTTCTGCGGTACCTGGGAGGCATTCTCTTGGTAGCAATTCACAACCTTTTTAAATAGCAGCATTACAGGCCTAGTCAGTCTGCTGAAGAATCTGGCAGCTACATGCTTAGCCAGTGAGTAATATCATTATGTAAGCCTAGGCCAGGAGGGCTGGCATAGCTCAGTCCCTGTAGCCACATATCTCCATGTTTGAACTGCATACTGTACAGACAGGGACCAGTGAGAGAGACTACTGTGTATGGATGTGTCCCAAATGGCACCTTATTTTCTTTATAGTGCACAACTTTTGTCCAAGGCCATGGTCAAAAGTAGTGCACTATATAAGGAAAAGGTTGCCTTTTGGGACACATTGTATGAGACCACTGAAAAATTGTTCAGGCCTTCGTAGGCTCAACATTTCAGACTGCTGCGGGAAAATGAGAGTGATATTACGCAATATGCTGTTTATGCAATGGAACTGACATGAGAGTGAGTGCATGGACTCAGGACTGTACAGTATGGTATCTTTGTGATATCATATCAATGGCATCTTTAGGATAGCTGTATTCCTATAGGAATGGATTGCAGTTGCCATTCGTGATGGAAGTGGAGTGTGGAGGATTAAATCTATTGTTCCTGAATCCAAGTCAAAGACGTTTTTTTGTATGTACAGTACCAGTCAAAAGTTTGGATACACCTACTCATTCCAGGGTTTTTCTTTCTTTTTACTATTTTCTACATTGTAGAATAATAGTGAAGACATCAAAACTATTAAATAACACATATGGAATAATGTGCCTTTTAACAAGGCACACCATTCCAGGTGACTAGTCCATGAAGCTGGTTGAGAGAATGCCAAGAGTGTGCAAAGCTGTCATCAAGGCAAAGGGTGGCACTTTGAAGAATCTAAAATGTAAAATATATTTTGATTTGTTTAAAGTTTTTTGGTTACTACATGATTCCATATGTGTTATTTAATAGTTTTGATGTCTTCACTATTATTCTACAATGTAGAAAATAGTAAAAAGAAAGAAAAACCCTTGTATGAGTAGGTGTGACCAAACCTTTGACTGGTACTGTATACGCATGCACATGTGTGTTTGCCTGTGAGTGTGTATGCCTGTGTGTACAGTGCCTGTGTGTACAGTGCCTGTGTGTACAGTGTATGTGTATGTACTGTATGTCCGTGTAAGTATGGATGTATCTGAGAGGGTGTGTGGTGTGCGAGCGTGCACGTGTTCTTGTGTTTATGTATGCATGCCTGTGTGTGTGCATGTTTACGTGCACGCCCGCATGCATGTGTGTGATAGAGTTCCTCCATAAGTCAGTATGGTCCTTGCGTTCCACTCCTTGGCGGAGCCCCGAGCATGCAGACCCCTTTCTGGCTAATCTGGGAAGAATATTATGTTGAGACACGTGTTACATTAAGTCCAGATCTGAGTAAATAATATAACATGCGACCGCTTACGTTACAGGTAACAATACCCTGCAGCTGTGCCTAGAGCTTTGCCGACACTACATTGCCTAGAAAAAGAAAGACTGAATGGTCACGATAGCCAATGAATTAGTTTGTAGCGCTGCTGGGTTTTAAAAGAAAATCTGATCGTGTAATATAGGATTTAGAACGGATAAGATATCACGTCTAGGTACAATGCATATTTTGAACTGTAGCTCATGAGAAAATGATCATACTTTAAGTGCTGAAAAGATAGGCTTGTGTCATGTCGTAACACTACACCATTGGGTGTAGCGCATGTTCTCCTCTCCCCCACCCTCCATTGTTATCGTTCCATGTCCTAACCTTCAACATTGGTTCCCCCGTGTTTGTTCACTCTCTGGGCTGCCGTGCAGAGATTGGTTGAGCAGTGACTAAGGGCTAAATTAACCGACTAGGCGAATGTTTGCTTAGGTGTCTGTTAGTCTAGCTGGGGGGGAAAGTCCCTATAGCAGCGAAAAGCCACCACTGTGGCTGGAGGGGGGGGGGGGACATTATAATTTCATATTGTGTGCTTGCTTCCTGCGGACACACTTTGTTACTATGGCTGAAAGTATGCTAATAGTCTAAATGTGATGTGTGTTGCTTTGATGCATCGAATAAACAGAGAAATCAGCATAAGTATGTGTTTTGTAAAGCACACATTGGCATATACAAAAAAAAGAAGCAGTTTATGGCATTCAAATTAGTATGCGAGAACAAGGGCTCTTTCCTCTTCATTTATCAACAACCATGTCTTCCATTGTCAACTTTTTACTACCCTGCCATTAAGGATGTAGACAAGGATGCTACACATGTCCAAGCAAACATGAGCAACTGATTTGACTAAACGTATAAACCCACCCAGTTTCACGTCATTTCACATTTGGAATAAGAAATATCTGTTGGAATATGAACATATATACATATATACGCCCATGTCTCCTGTCTCGGTAAACAACTATATTCCTCTGCGTGTGAATTAGGGCAAAGAATTCAGGGGTGAACCTGTCCCCTGCAACCAAATTCACAATTCGGGCCAAAGAGGAGAGCACTGAGAGAGGGAGAGATAAATGGAGAGGTGGAAATAATACTACTACTACTAATAATAATAGAACAAGAGGTTCTAACAAAAAATTAAGAAAGAGAGAATATACAAAAGGTAGAGAATGATAGAGAAAGAGAACGTGAAAAAGAGTGGTAGAAAGAGAAAACTAGAGAAAGAGAGAGGGGGGAAAGAACAAAGAAAAAGAGAGAACACGAAAATCTAAAAGAAAGAATTGGCAACATTGGAGGGGAGGAGAGAAAGGGAACACGACCACACGACTTCTCCTCTCTGCTTGAAGTAAGGGAGTGAATAAGTGTCAAGAGTTTGGCTGTGCGGTGCCAGCACTCTAATGAGACCTGTCAGGGCCTGTTAGCAGGCCCAGGCCTCCCTGTGTCCTCGGCAGCCTGCGGACAGCTGTTATTAGCCCCGTAATGGCATGCCACAGGGCCAGATAAGGCCTGGCACAGCCTGGAAAACCTTCCTATCATCTTTTCTTTTAGCTCCCTCACTTGAGAATAGGGTGACGGCAATAGCGACGCAGCAGAGGAGCTTTCCCCAATGACAGAACTGGTCTATCATGACTACGGAGCACATTTACGAGACTTGGGATGAGGGAGAAGCCAAGATTGTCCAGAGAGCTTGTGGGTAAAAGTGTGAGGTCACAGTCTGTGATGACCAGGAGGAGCAGGTTGGATTTGTAGGGCTGGTTTCCGCAAACCAGATTAAACCTTGATTTAAGAGCATGATCATTGGAGAGTCTTCATTGAAAGTGCTTTTTAGTCCCGAATAAGTCTGGCAAACCAGCCCAAAAACCACAACCTGTTACGAGTGAGTCTCTTGAATTTCCTTGCTGTTTTCTAGTGTGATAGTGTTTGATATCAGTGCTGGTTTGTCTTTTCTGTTAGACCACAACACATAATCCAATTCAAAAACGTACGCAATTACAATAATACTGTAACAGCAGACCTATGTCAATATCTTGCAATCGGAGAAAGTTGTTTATGGTTAAATCGGTGAAAGGGTACTTAATGGATGTGATAGAGAAGTGAATGTCAGGGCGACAAAACACTTTCAGATAGCTCCAGCATCCTCCCTATCACGTCCATTATTTCAGTAACCGAGTGGACAAAATACTCTGGAAAGGGTCACATTTTTGCAAAGGCCTCTGTAATATGGCCCCTATCGGTTTGGAAGCTCTGCTTCAGCTCTGATAAGCCCTGTGTTTATTGTCCGACTTCCATTATTTCAACCTGGAGAACCACTGCCCATCCACCCCTCTGCTGCGGTGCTTTCCATCCTCACTCATTACCTCAATGTCAAGAGGAGGTGAGAGAGAGAGAGCTCTGTAGACATACATACATATGATCTGTCTGAAATGGTCCCCTATTCCCATGTAGTGCGCTACTTTTGACCAGGGCCCAGGGCTCTGTTCAAAAGTAGTGCACTACATAGTGAATAGGGTGCCATTTCAGACTTAACCATACAATGTATCAATACACCAGGACCAAGTTCAGTAGGCAAAAGTTGCGGAAGGTTGGAGATAGAAATGTCACAAAAAGACCTAGTTGACCTAGTTCCTTAGTCTTAATGTCAGATAGGTACTGTATGTTTGCTCTACATTTTGTATTTCTATCTGAACCTTCATGTGTTTCAGATCATTGATTGCCACTATAACCTTTTTATACACCTGCTCTGCAACAAGACACAACCTGATGAAAACCTACACATTCAACATGCAAATCACTGATGCCATTCCCCGTGTCTTCTCTGCATGGACTATCTTTACATGTGAGATATCTGGCACGTCGCGATGTTAACGGGGAAACGTTTCAGACAGGAGAGAGTTAAGTCTCTTATCTCTGGTCTCCAGAAGACATTCCTACTAGAGGCCACCGTCCACTGGTTTCCTGCCTTCTTGCCCCTGCCCTTTTTGTTTTTTACCTCGCTAGCAGCTCTAGAATACCAAAGGCAGCTTTTTCCTTGTCACTCGCACGTTTCCTGCCATTCTCACTTTGACATTTCTCTTCATCGTTAGGTTCAAAGGGCTCCGCCTTTTACGTGTCACAACTACTTTTTTTTTTTACCAAACTGTTCATATTCCAATTTTTCACTAGTCTCCTTGTCCTTTTGGTCTTAGGAGGGTTTAACGTTAGATTTCTTTCGGTGTTCATTTGAGACCCTTCCTGGTGCAGATACACTTTATTCAATCGCTCCCTATCGCAGTCTGTTGTCCCCACGTGCTTAAGATGTCCACCACTGTTTCAGGCAAGCTATGGGAACTAAACTAAATGACTATCGCTCCGTAGCACTCACTTTTGTCATCATGAGAGGCTAGTCAAGGACCATATCACCTCCCACCTTAACCCTACAACTTGCATTCTGCCCCAACAGATCCATGGATGACACAATCGCCATTGCACCACACACCACCCTATCCCACCTGGAAAAGAGGAATACCTATGTGAGAATGTGGTTCATCGACTACAGCTCAGCTTTCAACACCATAGCGCCCCCGAAGCTTGTCACTAAACTCAGGGCCCTGGGTCTGAACTCATCCCTGTGCAACTGGTTCCTGGACTTCATGTCGGGCCGACCCCAAGTGGTGAGGGTAGGCAACAACAACGAGATGGCCTACCGGGAGGAGGTTGGAGCCCTGGCAGAGTGGTGCCAGGGCAATATCCTCTCCCTCAACGTCAACAAAACCAAGGAGCTGATCGTGGACTACAGGAGACAGATCAGAGAGCACGCCCTCATCCACATCGATGGGGCCACAGTGGGGAGGGTCAAAAGCTTCAAGTTCCCCGGCGTGCACATCACTGAGGACCTGAAATGGTCCCATGACATCGACACCACAGTGTGCTCCATTGGGGGCACACTGCCTGCCCTCCAGGACATTTACAGTACTCTATGTCGAAGGAAGGACAAGAAGATCATTAAGGACCTCAGCCACCCGGGCAACGGACTGTTCACTCTAATGCCGTCTGGCAGACGGTACAGGTGCATCAGAGCCGGGACCAAAAGGCTTGGAAACAGCTTCTATCACCAGGCCATCAGACTGTTGAACAGCCATCATAAGCCGTCTACCTCCCCGGTACTCAGTCCTGCACTTTAAATACTTTTTTACAAGCCTCATACACACAGGCATAAACACACACACACACACACACACACACACACACACACACACACACACACACACACACACACACACACACACACACACACACACACACACACACACACACACACACACACACACACACACACACACACACACACACACACACACACACACATACACACAGCCAACACTGCTGTACCATTTATAGATAGAGACATTAAACACTAGACACTTCCTGGTTCTATTTATACTGTTTTTCACACTGTGTATTTACAGTTGAAGTCGGAAGTTTACATACACCCTAACCAAATACATTTAAATTCAGTTTTTTACAATTCCTGACATTTAATCCGAGTAAAAATTCCCTGTCTTAGGTCAGTTAGGATCACCACTTTATTTTAAGAATGTGAAATGTCAGAATAATAGTAGAGAGAATTATTTATTTCAGCTTTTACTTCTTTCATCACATTCCCAGTGGGTCAGAAGTTGACATACACTCAATTAGTATTTGGTAGCATTGCCTTTCAATTGTTTAACTTGGGTCAAACGTTTCGGGTAGCCTTCCACAAGCTTCCCACAATAAGTTGGGTGAATTTTGGCCCATTCCTCCTGACAAAGCTGGTGTAACTGAGTCAGGTTTGTAGGCCTCCTTGCTCGCACACACTTTTTCAGTTCTGCCCACACATTTTCTATAGGATTGAGGTCAGGGCTTTGTGATGGCCACTCCAATACCTTGACTTTGTTGTCCTTAAGCTATTTTGCCACAACTTTGGAAGTATGCTTGGGGGCATTGTTCTTTTGGAAGACCCATTTGCGACCAAGCTTTAACTTCCTGACTGATGTCTTGAGATGTTGCTTCAATATATCCACATCATTTTCCTGCCTCATGATGCCATCTATTTTGTGAAGTGCACCAATCTCTCCTGCAGCAAAGCACCCCCACAACATGATGCTGCCACCCCCGTGCTTCACAGTTGGGATGGTGTTCTTCGGCTGGCAAGCCTCCCCCTTTTTACTCCAAACATAACGATGGTCATTATGGCCAAACAGTTCTATTTTTTTCATCAGACCAGAGGACATTTTCCAAAAAGTATGATATTTGTCCCCATGTACAGTTGCAAACCGTAGTGTGGTTTTTTTATGGCGGTTTTAGAGCAGTGGCTTCTTCCTTGCTGAGCAGCCTTTCAGGTTATGTCGATATAGGACTCGATTTACTGTGGATATAGATACTTTTGTACATGTTTCTCAACATAGCTCATTCTAAATATATCTACTGCTGTACATTGCATTTTTGTTACACTGTTTATACACACCGCATATTTATATACTGGACACTTGACATAGGTCACTCAAATATATCTATTGCTGTACATATCATTCTTAGTATATATTTCTGGTGTATATGAGCATCGATTGCATTTGGATTATTGATACTGTGTTATTTGGGTTGTTAATTGGATTAGTTCTGACATTTCTTGATTTCTTGTTTTTAGTTTTGATTATTTGTGTACTTGTTTGACATTGTACTGCACTGTTAGGACCTAGTAACACAAGCATTTTGCTGCATCCGCTATAACAAATCTGCTAAACTGTGTATGTGATGAATTCATTTCGTTCAAACGCTGTCAAAAATGATCTGTTTCAGGTTGTCTTTGTCAGGTTGAATGCTTCAGTGTGTCTTTGTCAGGTTGAATGTTTCAGTGATTCTTTGTCAGGTTGAACGTATCACTGTGTCTTTGTCAGGTTGAATGTTTCAGTGATTCTTTGTCAGGTTGAACGTATCACTGTGTCTTTGTCAGGTTGAATGTTTCAGTGTGTCTTTGTCAGGTTAAGTGTTTCAGTGATTCTTTGTCAGGTTGAACGTATCACTGTGTCTTTGTCAAGTTGAATGCTTCCGTGTGTCTTTGTCAGGTTGAATGTTTCAGTGTTTTGAATGGTTGAATGTTTGTGTGTCTTTGTCAGGTTGAATGTTTGTGTGTCTTTGTCAGGTTGAATGTTTGTGTGTCTTTGTCAGGTTGAATGTTTCAGTGATTCTTTGTCAGGTTGAACGTATCAGTGTGTCTTTGTCAGGTTGAATGTTTCAGTGTGTCTTTGTCAGGTTCAATGTTACTGCGTATCCTTGTCAGGTTAAATGTTTCAGTGTGTCTTTGAATGGTCGAATGCTAGGGAGACAATCAATACATGCGTTAAGGCCTTAAGAAATCTTTGGCCCGAAGAAATGGAAAGCGCCTTGTTAAAAAAACAAATGATATCAATAATATGGCCAAGTAGAAGTCTACCCCAATTCATGCACATGATTTGTATATACGCGTGTGGATCGATACTGGTTCATAACACCGTGGCGTATAATTGGAGGCTACTTGCACCTTGTGATGCATTACAGAAAAGGTTTGAACGCAGGTGGACTACCAATGGCACATGCACTTAAGAGTGCGCACTGATAATACTGTCCATTGTCTAACTGAAGGTTATTTCCAACGCTAAACACTGAAACGAGATAAAAGGCGAGATAAAAGTGTTTCCCCCTAATTCTACTCTAGTGCATGAGCATGCACGCTATTATAGTCAGTTTGATGGATGTACAGTGATGCCGCTGCGATGGTAAAATTACCTTCTTGGTGCCATATTAAACTAGGGATACTTTTTCCAGGCTCAAGGATGCCTTCATAACCCCTATATAAGGACTACATGCTTCCCACCAAACCCTGTCACCATCCTTTTACATTACATTTCCTTATGGATGACTTCTGAAGCATCAACGTGGGTCTTATAAAGGGTTTAATACACAGCGGCAGGTAGTCTAGTGGTTCTAACTTTGGGCCAGTAACCGAACGGTCGCTAGCTCAAAATCTCAGAGCCGACAAGGTGAAAAATCTGTCTGTGCCCTTGAGCAAGGCCCTTAACCCTAATTGCTCCAGGGTCGCCGTTGATAATGGCAGACCCTGGCCGTGACCCCGGCCGTGACCCCACTCTCCGAGGGGGGAGTTGGGATATGCGAATAAATACATTTTCAAACCACACATGCATATTAAAGACATGCTCCGGGAACTTTGGCGACAAGTAAGTACTGTTAAGCCTTCCTCTTTTGGCTGGATGTGTCACTGTGTAGTTCATACATTCATAATCTATGAGCGGAATTACTGTCTTACCTCAATTAGCCACGAAATCCCTAGTTTGAAAGCAACTGTTTACTGGAAGCTTTGCAGCGTAATTTTCCCTACAATTTCCCCTACGTGGGCCAGCCCCTTAGCAATTCTAATTCTTCAGCCCCTCGCTATTTGAGTGACAGCTAGCAAGATGCACACACAGCAGAGAGAGAGAGAAAGAGCAATGGCGTGGTGCACATATCTGCACATACTGTATGTGACGTAGTACGCAATTTTCGGGGGACCACTTTGGTTTACTGGCTCAAAAGTATACATAAGTATAGGAGAATCTCTTTAACACACACTTTTACATTTGTGAAAAAGGACAACTATAAGAACCTACCAAATGATTCTTATTTTATTAATATAGTCTTCAAGTTAAAAGTTATCTTTCATTTAAATATTGTTTATTTTTGCCCTGTCACTCATGCATTCATGAATGTCAACACTATTTCCTTACTTCTTAAAGGTGTGAGGTAAATGGTATTGAAAGCCTGTCAGACTACTGGAGGGGGACATGCACAGCTGACTAAGAGAGCATTTTTCAACTTTATCTCTCAATCAGAAGGTGTGTATGTGTGTGCGCATGTGCATGCATGCATGTCTGTGCACATGCATATTTGAGTCTGTGTGTGTGCGGGCGTGCATGCGATTGTGTGTGTGCATTCATGTGTGTGTACGTGTGGCTCATATTAATAGACTAGAGAAATGGAGACTGCTGCACTTGGCCATGTGAGAGCGGTTCACGAGACAAAGGCAAATAAAGGCAGTCTGGCTTCACTGAAATGGAAAGGCTGTAATCAAACCATAAATCAGAAATCCCTCAACTTCTTCTCCTCCTCTTTCTCTCTGTGTGTGTGTGTGTTTCAGATCAATGAAAAATGCATTTGTGCTGCTGTGTATCAGCATCTTAGATACCTCAATTTATGTCTTGCTGAAAAATTCTATTCAATACATTTGGACGAATAAGCGACTGTCCACCGTAAACCTCTTTTTAAAAGCTGGCGTTGGCAAAATCAGAGCTATTTGATGAAATATCTGTATGTCAAAGGAAGTTTTGACTCGCCCATTTAAAATAAGCAATTCAGATTTTATAACATGAAATATTGCCACACCTCACTTTTCAATTTGTGTGCGAGTGTGTTAGTGAGTGCACGCATTGTGCCTGTGTGCGCACTGCACACACATACGCACGATTGAGTTTATGGATGCATGTTTGTGTGCACCCTTTGACTGTGCAAGTGTGCATCTGTGTGTGTGTGTGTGTGTGTGTGTGTGTGTGTGTGTGTGTGTGTGTGTGTGTGTGTGTGTGTGTGTGTGTGTGTGTGTGCGTGTGAGCATGCACGTGTACATGTGGCGCGTATTTATTTGTCCATGACTTTGAGAGAGAGAACCACCTGGTGTGTTTTAATATCTGGCGAACAGTGGGGTCATTGTCTGAGCAGTGTGATACTGTACTGAGTGACCCATTTAGGGCACAGGCACTGAGCTGACAAGGCTCTGTTATGTCTAGGACATCTGGAGTGCCTGAGGCACTGGAGTATGACTGAATCCATTCCATAGAAAGAAAAACATATTTGACAGAGAGACCCAGACACATTCTTACCTATGCTGACCCACAGAGAAAGAGCTGATCCTAGATGTTCAGGAAAAAAATGTGATGGAGATTTTTTTTCATTTGATCGCTCCATGGGAAATTCTGGAAGGGAGTCAAGGGTCTCTCTCTCTCTCTAAAGCTGTCTTCTAATTTGCTGCTGAGATTTTGGGGCTGTGGTTTTGCTAGTGCTGTGGTACCCTGAGAGGCTTGCACAGCAGAAATGTTCAAAGGCGATTGAGTGATAAGTTGAAGGGCTTTGAGCGAAGCGTGTTTATTTATTTGTAAAATAATTTGCGTAAATGATGGGGGTTTTCATGAAGATCAAAGCAGAAGTGGGAAATGAAAGGGTTTAGTGCTGGGGGGGGGAATGCCTATTGGAACTCAGCTAAAACAACCATTGAACGCACAAACCAAATGTTGCAATTTCAGTGTTGCATGTTTTATAGTATACAGTGCTCAAATCTGTCCAATGAAATAAGATCATTGTGTTTTATGTAAATGAGTGCATTCTGCGCTGCAAAAAAAGAGCAAAGGATACACACTGAATGTTTTCCCTGGGGAAAAGGAAATTATTCAAAATGGATGAAGACACAATTTGCACTAACAGTGGGAAGAAAAAATATTAATTACCGTTTTTTTTTACTTCCATGTTTCTTTCAAAAGAAGAAACTAAAAGTACACATCTAGTGGTTGCTCAACTAGTAATATAATTATTTCAAAGGCTGAATAATTTCACTAATTTCACTGTCTCCCTTCTGGATTATTACCCTGAGGCTGAATTGCAGAAAATATATTAAAAAAACACTAACCAACACAACGCATCCCAAACGGCAGAGAAACATACAGTATATACCTTCACTTCAACGAAACTGCAAACGCTTAATTAAACCAATTCAAAAGCCAACCGGGCTTTGCAAACTGTCATTTCCATTTTTTACTAAACCGTTCAGTAATTCCAACATCCTGGGGTAATTCATATTTGTTAAGGAAAGGCAATTGCTGGTGAAGATTGAATCATCGGTCCTTGTTTCATTTTCCATGTAATTAAATCAGCTAATAAAAAAAGAAGATGTAAACTCACAAATGATTTAGGGAAAATTAGCATTTTTAATCACAGTAGATTACTTTAATAACTCAATAAATCTGTCGCAGCTGGAGCGTCTGCGAATGTTGTCACAGCCACTTAGTTCTGCAATTGCAACCAATATCGCCTGATGAGAGAGACAGAGAGAGAGAGAGAAAAGAGACAGAGACAGGGAATGAATAGAGAGGTAGAAGAGAAAGGTAGAGCAAAAGAGAGGGAGAAGAGAAAGAAAGAAGAGACAGAGAAAGAGGACTGAAAAAAGATAGAGAGAGAGCGAGGCCTCTGAAGCGCGGGAGGGCTTGTTCCTCTCAGAGAAAACCACCACCCACAGCTATTAACTGATAATCCTCAATTAGCTCAGCCGTCACCTTAAGATGCATGAAGCCTGTTTGCCGTGTTGTCCCCTTTGTACTCTGGTACTTGTGAGTGTGCAGCCTAGCTCTACTCTAGCATGCTATGCTAAATCCCCATGCTCTTTAAAGTACTGAGAATGCAAGTTATGGAAGGCTAGGCTATACTTTGCAGCCTAGCAATACTGTAGCATGCTACCCTAAATCCCCATGCTCTGTACAGTACTGAGGAGACTATTCGTGGAAGGCTATATGGGGCACCCTTTGAGAGTCAAATCAAGATGACAGAAAGGTGCTAACACGGATCTCCCTACTTTAACTCTTACTGATGTCAGACGTTCCATGCCAGGGTGAGGCGGTACAATGCCCACCTGTTCTGACTACTCTCTATTCATGATTGCACAACCTCTCTGTCAACCTCCCTAAGAAACCAAAGCATGAGCAAGCAAATATTGTACCATCCAATGAGTATTCTGTTCCTGTGGAGTCTTTGCTCACACAGAGGTACTAGCACTGGTACACTAAAGAGAAAGAAAATGTGTGGTGTGTGTGTGTGTGTGTGTGTGTGTGTGTGTGTGTGTGTGTGTGTGTGTGTGTGTGTGTGTGTGTGTGTGTGTGTGTGTGTGTGTGTGTGTGTGTGTGTGTGTGTATATCAGTGGAGGCTCCTCAGAGGAGGAAGGGGAGGACCATCCTCCTCAGTGAATTTCATTTTTTAATTTTATTTAAACATTGAAAAAGTTATCCTGTTCAGAGAAAACTATACTAAATATATTCACGCCACCAAATAATGTTTTAAAACACACTGTTTTTAAATTAAGGTCTACAGTAGCCTCAAAAGCACTCACCATGGTGTAGCCGGAGGACAGCTAGCTTCCGTCCTCCTCTTGGTACATTGACTTCAATACAAAACCTAGGAGGCTCTTGGTTCTCACCCCCTTCCATAGACTTACACAGTAATTATGGCAACTTCTGGAGGCCGTTCTCCAACATATCATAGCTCTTGCATCATGAACTGACATGTTATCCACCCAATCAAAGGATCAGAAAATGTATCTAGTACTGAAAGCATAAGCTACAGCTAGCTAGCACTGCAGTGCATAACATGTGGTGAGTAGTTGACTCAAAGAGAGAGAAAGACAATAGTTGAACAGTTTTGAACAAATTAATTTATTCAAAAATAAAGGAGAAGCAAGAGAGAGATTTCATTAAAAAAAATCACTTTCAGTTTCTCTTACTTAGCTAGAAAATGCAGCTGGCTAGTTTAGTTACTCAAACACCCAGCTCAAACAGAGGGATGCTATGTTAGCTAGCTGGCTATGACTATCCAACACAACACTGGAACTCTTCCAAATCAAGGTAAGCTTTTGGTTTTATTAATGTATTGCCACCGGGACCGCCGGTATAACTGCTTACTGACTATACACTGTGACGTTACTGCATGATTGTAGCGGGTTTACTAACGCATTAGACTATGACGTTACTTTAGCTAATATGGAGACAACAATGTGGGCTGTGTGTAGCGGTTATGACATGGTTTGGCTTGGAAAGTTTTTTTTGCCTGGTCACATACAGCTGATGTGTTTGTGCATTGAAGTCCACAATTGAAGGGAAAAGGTGAGAGGACGAGAGTGCATTGAGGCGAGAAGGAATAGAAAGTGGCTGCTATGAAAGTGAACTGTGTTTATGCGTGCAGGGGTATATTCATTTTGCCGATTCTGTTGAAAAAAATAAATTAAACGGAAGCAAACGAAACAGGGATGAAAATACCTGAATTTGTCCAATTGAAACTCTCGTTTGCAACTGTTGGACTAATGATTACATCCTAGATAAACTAGATGCAGGCAAGAGTGTGCACGGCAGTATCGAATGTGTCACTCTCTGTCCATGTGTCACTGTCTGTCATCTCAAATGTTTCTCTCGACCTACGTTGTGAACTTTCATTCATAGGCTAGGTTGTAGCAACCTCATGATGAGTACAGGGAACATTTGAGTATCATATAGTAGCCTAAACCTATCGATGTTACATTGCACTGGGTAAATGGAATATGAATGACAGTCATCCAACATGCTGTAATATAAATAAGCACACTCTCAAGTATCTGAATGACCAAGCCAGTACATGTGTGTCTATGCACTTCATTATAACTGGACATACAGTGCCTTCAGAAAGAATTCATACCTCTTGACTTATTCCACATTTTGTTGTGTTGCAGCCTGCATTTTTTTTTAAATCACCCATCTACACACAATATACCATAATGACAAAGTGAAAATATGTTTTCAGAAATGTTTGCACATTTATTGAAAATTAAGTACAGAAATATCTCATTTACACAAGTATTCACACCCCTGAGTCAATACATGTTAGAGTCACCTTTGGCAGAAATTACAGCTGTGAGTCTTTCTAGGTAAGTCTCTAAGAGCTTTGCACACCTGGATTGTACAATATTTGATCATTGCTAGACAACCAAGTCTTGACATAGATTTTCAAGCAGATTTCGGTCAAAACACTAACTCCGCCACTCAGGAACATTCACTGTCTTCTTGGTAAGCAACTCCAGTGTAGTATTTACCTTGTGTTTGAGGTTATTGTCCTGTTGAATGGTCAATTCATCTCCCAGTATCTGGTGGAAAGCAGACTGAACCAGGTTTTCTTCTAGGATTTTGCCTGTGCTTAGCTCCATTCCATTTATTTTTTATCCTGAAAAACTTCCCAGTCCTTAAAGATTACACTATGCTTGAAGATATGGAGAGTGGTACTCAGTAATATGTTGTATTGGATTTGCCCCCAAATATAACACTTGTATTCAGGACAAAAAGTGAATTGCTTTGCCACATTTTTTGCAGTATTATTTTACTACCTTATTGCAAACAGGAGGACTGTTGTGGAATATTTTTAAGGCTTCCTTCTTTTCACTTTGTTAGTATTGTGGAGTAACTACAATGTTGTTGATCCATCCTCAGTTTTCTCCTATCACAGCCCTTTTTAAAGTCCCCATTGGCCTCATGGTGAAATCCCTGAGCGGTTTCCTTCCTCTCTGTTAACTGAGTTAGGAAGGACGCCTGTATCTTTGTAATGACTGTTTGTTTTGATACATCATCCAATGAGTAATTAATAACTTGACCAAGCTCAAAGGGATATTCAATGTCTACTTTTTTAATTTTGACTCATCTACCAATAGGTGCCCTTTTTGCGAGGCATTGGAAAACCTCCCTGGTCTTTGTGGTTGACTCTGTGATGAGGTACAGAGATGAGGTAGTCAGTTCAAAAATCATGTTTTAAACACTATTATTGCACACAGAGTGAGTCCATGCAACTTATTATGTGGCTTTTTAAGCACATTTTTACTCCTGAACGTTTTTAGGCTTGCCATAACAAAGGGGTTGAATACTTATTGACTCAAGACATTTCAGCTTTTCATTTGTAATTCATTTGTAAAAATTTCGAAAAACATAATTTCACTTTAAAATGTAATCCATTTTAAATTCAGGCTGTAACACAACAAATGTGGAAAAAGTCAAAGGGGTGTGATATACTTTCTGAACTGTAACAACCTAGATGTATCAGATGAAACAATATGCGAGCCGTGACATTAACCAGGCCAGGGCTTGACAGATATTGTATAGCTTCTCTGAGAAGTACAGATTCAGCAGTACTACTGTTGCTTTGTGTAGGCTACTCTGTAGTAGGAAATGCCCTCTCAGCCCCTGTATACCAGCAGTCATTACCACATCTTCAAACAGAGCAGCATCAGTAAATTTCATCCCCCTAAATGCACTGTGTTCTGAGAGGAGTTCCAGATCAATTTCTCTCTCTCTCTCTCTCTCTCTCTCTCTCAGGCTTTACACAGAAGCTACATTAAAATGCACTTTAAAGGACTTCCCTTTCAACTTTCCCACCACCAAGAGAAGCCCAGAGAAATGCTTTTCAGAGAAAGTGAGCCATGTTGCTAAGTAAACCCAACAATACTGTGTTTCATGTGTCTATTTGTACTTGCTACACAGCACTGAGTGTTTTATGTGAAGATATGTTTGTCTCCATTGATTTTGAATGGCTGCGATGGAGCTAGCTACGGCTGTAAATATTTTGTTCTACTATGTACTGTAGTAGAGTAGATGGCATGGCTGAATACAACATGCAAAGCTTTTGTTTTAAATAATAATAATAATAGAACTCTATCTTTAAGTTAAAAACAGAGTTATCAAATGAACAGAAATGCAGAATGGTTTCCTCTTTGAAACGCTAATTGTTATCAACCTCATTTCCTCACTCAGTGAATTATCACAACCACTACTTTAGTGATTTCCTCTAAAATATGAAAGCAATAAGTACTACTGTATACTTCAGCTTAGGGCTCGTGGGCTTTTCTGTTTGAGCTATTCAAACCTCTACTTTAATGTATGTTCCAGGGCCTGAGTTCAAATCGCTGCCATTATCGCAAGCCTACACACTACACGCATTCAGTCTTTGTGTGAGCATTTTTGTCGAGGCAGATAAAAAAAAAAAATACTGAAACAAATCCTATGCTTATTGAGATGTGAGGTTGTCTTCAGCATAGAAGGCAACGACATGAAAGCATCGTGGCACACACTCTATACCCGAAAGGCTTGTTGGCATGGGAGCGTGCCCGTTCGCTCTATCAGCACAGTTCCATTGAGGGACAACAAGGAACTGTGTAGTTCCACTGATACACAGCTTTTGATTCACTTAGCAGGCTTTGCCATATGGATGTTGGATTATGACTTGCCTATGACTCTCGCTAACACAGAGAATGGCTCCCCAATTAAGCTGTATGTTAACTGCAGCGCTGAAGAAATGTTTTCTTCTAATTAACGATAGAACAGAAGCGTGTTAGTTAACGGCTACAAAAAGATAAGCAAACAAGCCCTGCGTTAATTGCAATTGTGGGAAATTGCCGATGCACCATGGATGAAAAAATATTCCGAAAATGTGTGAAATAGGAGAGTCAACCAGTTATTTGTTACACCCTCAACCTTCATGTAGCCTACTCCTTGGGTTCGGTTCAATATGAGTTTTGCAGAGAGCTATAGCTTAATGACGGAATGACTCTGCCTGATGTATATCCCATGTACTCTCTGATGATGTAATCACTCAGTAACATAGAGGAGTCATATTTTCTCTGCCGACAACTCAGTGACTAACATTAAAATATCACTGGAAGAGTATACGTTGATTTGACAGGACATGTACAAAGAAAAGCTATTATTGCTGCATGCCGGGAGATTTGGATTGAATGGCTCGACTTGATCCATTTGCAGATTGTATATTAGGTGATCCGAGGTGATTTTAACATGTTTCTTCAGAAAAAAACACACTCTGTATCTCACACGTTTGTGAATATGAATCTACGGGGGCCTCTCAGTTCCTTTTAATGCCATTATGAGGCCATTTTCACGCCACAAAGTGCCTTGTATGGCAGATGCTATTTTGGTCATGGCCTCGAAATGATAGAAACACTTGTAAAGAGGCTCTGGGATCAAAATAGCCACAAAACCACAAGGAAATATTTCGACATATATCTGAAGCAACGTTTTTGTTCGCTTTGTTCAGCTCAAATGAAGAAATGGTGCCATTGTCCTTTCTAAAAACACATACTGTATATCCCGACTGTCAATTTAAATATGTCTATCTTAATTCTGGAAGGGCTCCATCTTACGTTTGCAGGTAATGAGTTTTGCACTGGTGTCAATGGCCTGCAGTATATTGCACTTGCTCGTGGTTTATACCGACCGTATAGTTGTACCTTTCGGGCTGCACTATGCTCCCCTCTTGGCCATAGTGTTCTTGTTAAGAACATGGTTGAGTTCTAGACATTCTATAGATATGGCCGTCGTCTTCTTGTTAAGAACATGGTTGACTTATAGACACTCTGTAGATATGGCCGTCGTGTTCTTGTTAAGCGAGGGCTATACTTTGAGCCAGAAAGGCACCCTGTCATCATGAGTGACCGAGTTCGCTTTTTTGTCATCCAGTTTATCATGACTTTGAAATTACGTGGTTCAAGTTGCCATTTTGGTCCGTTTATTAGCATGCTAAATGAACTACGTTGTTAGCAGATGGCGCTAACTGCAGTATGCTAGCGCTGACAGCTAGAGTAACTGTATATGGCATGGCAAATAAAAAATGCTGAGAACTCCATTTACAGTTTATAACTCAACCACACATCAATAATAGAAGAAGAAAATGAAAAATAAATTACAGTAAATCCATGCTTCAAAAGTTACATACCTCTGAAATGTCAAAGGGGAGGCCGCGGAGGATAACTCATCTTGAAACTCATTGAAAGTGCACAATGCAGGCTGTATTACAAATATTCAACTGCCTTTTCCCTTGAGGTACAGTAAGTATTTTAACAGCGTAGTATTTGAAATGAGGAGAAACTAGTTGCGTGTTGGCCAAAGCCATCTAATGACATTCCAAATGCACACAAGCTCAGCTACATACCAACTAACCTATTCTGTACTTCTCTTCGTGTCAATAACGTCCTTGACTTTTTGTGAGTAATTTAAATCATTCACAGACTCCCGCAGTTATGCATTACAGCAAAAAGTGAACAGGAGAAACGAACCAGTCGTCGATCGGAGTCCAATAGAATGCTCTGATTAGCTTCCTTTGAACTCGATTAAAATAATATTAAAACGTCTCTGATTCAGTCATTTGGAGGCCGCTGGCAGAGGCTAGTCAATAAAAATGTATTACCTTTTAATGTGCCATGAACACAACCAGTCATTATGTTTTCATCTGCTTGTCAAACAAATCATTTAAAAAAAAGTAGGTTACCTTTACATGTTCATCCAAAACAATTCCAGCATCCAAACAGTGCACTGTGGCTGAAACGATCTCACCAGCGATAGCATCCGAGCGAGCGAAACAACTCCCATCTGTCTCAGAATGCTGAACTAAAATCTAAACGCAATATGTAAAGTGTTGGTCCCATGTTTCATGAGCTTGAAATAAAGGATCCCAGAAATGTTCCATACGCACAAAAAGCTTATTTCTCTCAAATGTTGTGCACAAATTTGCTTACATCCCTATTAGTGAGCATTTTTCCTTTGCCAATATAATCCATCCACCTGACAGGTGTGGCATATCAAGAAGCTGATTAAACGGCATGATCATTACACAGGTGCACCTTGTTGCAAAGATCTGTACACAATTCATGGAATCTGAAAATATCCCAGTTCTTCCATGGCCTGCATACTCACCAGGCATGTCACCCATTGAGCATGTTTGGGATGCTCTGGATCGACGTGTACGCCAGCGTGTTCCAGTTCCCGCCAATATCCAGCAACTTTGCACAGCCATTGAAGAGGAGCGGGACATTCCACAGGCCACAATCAACAGCCTGATCAACTCTATGCGAAGGAGATGTGTCCTGCTGTATGAGGCAAATGGTGGTCACACCAGATACTGACTGGATTTCTGATTCTGATTCACGCTCCTACCTGTTTTTAATGTACTTGTATTCCCAGTCATGTGAAATCCATAGATTAGTGCCTCATGAATTTATTTAAATTGACTGATTTCCTCATAGGAACTGTAACTCAGTAAAATCTTTGAAATTG
Source organism: Salvelinus namaycush (assembly GCF_016432855.1). NCBI lineage: Eukaryota > Metazoa > Chordata > Actinopteri > Salmoniformes > Salmonidae > Salvelinus > Salvelinus namaycush. The sequence goes on along the minus strand of NC_052308.1, from coordinate 50,304,122 downwards.
TTGCATGTTGCATTTATATTTTTGTTCAGTGGATATGTAGCCCATGTATCTGATGCTGTATTTTTGACCAGACAGCATCAGATACACATACTTGTTCTCTGCCTCGACAACGATGGCAGCATTATCAGCAGCATCTGCCTTTTTTTGTCAACAATGTGGCCTAATTAACCTGGGCAGAGTGGCCAGGCAAAACCTCCCTCCCCATTTCCTCCTCAACTTTGAAGTTTCCTGCACGTTTTGCTGATGCCAGACCAACATGCTGAAGCGAGACAGAATGAGAGCGATGAGCTAACAATCCCACGACAGTGGGTTGTTTGTCGGGGGGTTGGGGGGCCTAGAGTGGAGCATGGGGAGCCTCAAGTGGATAAATGATTTGGAAAACAATTATTACTAGTATTCTAGTATGGTTTACTAGGATTTACATGCAACAATATATAAACATTATAACAAAAGTATATTTTTGCAAACATGGCCTCACAATTTACGATATGGCATGGCAAAATAAAATAACTCCATTTACAGTTTATAACTCAACCACACATCAATAATAGAAGAAAAAAATGAAAAATAGATTACAGTAAATCCATGCTTCAAAAGTTACATACCTCTGAAATGTCAAAGGGGAGGCCGCGGAGGATAACTCATCTTGAAACTCATTTAAAGTGCACAATGCAAGCTGTATTACAAATATTCAACTGCCTTTTCCCTTAAGGTACAGTAAGTATTTTAACAGCGTAGTATTTGAAATGAGGAGAAACTAGTTGCGTGTTGGCGCATGGCCAAACCCATTTAATGACATTCCAAATGCACACAAGCTCAACTACATAGCTAACCTATGCTGTACTTCTCTTCATGTCAATAACGTCCTTGACTTTTTGTGAGTAATTTAAATAATTCACCCATTCCCACAGTTATGCATAACAGCAAAAATTGAACAGCAGAAACGAACAAGTCATCGATCGGAGTTCAATAGAGCAGTTTTAGCCAATTGGTAACTTCATTAGAATGTTCTGATTAGCTTCCTTTGAACTCAATTAACATAGTAATAAAGTGTCGCACCTGGGAACAGACATTGACTGCCAAAAACCCGCCTGATTAAGAGAGGCCGGTGTCAGTGAAAACCTGACAAAATGTTACTGCTATTTCATTCGGTATAGTTTGTACAGAGTGGGGGCCACATCCAAAAAAGCAAACATTTCAATTTATTCTGATCTATAAGAGAAGATATCAGGTGGGGGGAAACTACAGCTTAAGGAGCCAGTAGGTAAAGTTTATATACAGCCAAGCTGTGAAAGGAATTACTGTAATCACTCACATCACTCACACTGACCCCTTGACAGATACAAAACAACCTAAATTCACTAGTCAAAACATTCCTCTCAGTGCTTCATCTGCCAGTGCATTCATAATTTCCATCATTACTGAGCCATATAGTGGGATAAGAGTTTCGATTGATCTGATCTCCCTGATGAAACATCAAAGGAATGTTTAAATGAGCTTCCTTGCAAAGCGTTAATAGTCCCTCCAACTATTCTTAACTGCTAAATCAAACTGTAACCTCAGATTCCCTCCCTTCTACAAATAGGCAATTATGGCATCGCAGTGCATATAACATTCACAGGCAGTTGAGCGGACGGCTATGCGCGGCTCAACATCGGGTCCTAAGGCAATTGAAGTATCCGGCATAATATCAGTGACCCTCGAGCCGTTTTCACACCGTCTCGTATTTGAACGGGTTGTAATTATTTCCTGCGAGCAACGGGGTGCAAAGAAAACAAGACACTGAATTGACTTAGCCAATCTTCGTAATTGATTCTGGGTAAAGTCCTGAGGAAAAGTAGGCTTACAGATAGCAAAAAGAGCCGCTTTTACTAACCATCTAGATTCTAGACAATACAATAAAGATGCTTTTAAATAAGCACATTTACATAGTGTTTCGGAAGGGCAAAAATCCAGTTCTGACGGCCAACTTTTAGTGCCTGCATTATGAACTGCTACCCACACGCACATACATTCTGTCAGAGTGCAATTCTCAGAAAGCAGAGCCAAATGTCAATGCCTTTGTTTAAAAGATTAAGTGAAACCGGCGACGAGAGAGCAATGCCCCTGTTTGCATTTTGAAAACACTCCCATCTCGGCTACACCGACATCACATTCCAATCAGCAATAGTAGGGGACATAAAAGCAGAAGCAGGAGCAATATCAACTCAATATAGCATTTCTGGGAGAGACAAAATAATAAAGACAGCAAAATGTCAACAAACCAAAATATGCAAGTTATGCTTTAACCTGAGCCCATCTGAAGGAACAGTAGCCGTGTGAGTGATACACAGGCAGGGAAACCATACACTTGGCACACACTAGACATGGAGACGTGGCAGAGGACCAAACCAATGTGGCCCCTGGCTTATTGAGCAGTCTTAAGTCACAGCATGGGAAACACAGAGAGCCCCGGCACAGTGACATTAGCAATACATCTCATTGTTCCTTACTGATTTAAAAAAAAATCTGTAGCAATTGAAACTTGAGAAAGAGATCACAAGACCTATGGCATAAATATAATGCCCGACTACTACTAAAAGGCTTACAGAACTCTTAGAAGCATTTCTAACCTTTATGACAACAGACTGTACTATTGATTATAGTTTATACAGAACTATCCTCTATCAGAAAAGCTTCATTCAGCATATACATATATATACAGTATATATTTTTTTTGTATACCTTCGTTTAACTAGGCGAGTCAGTTAAGAACACGTTCTTATTTTACAATGACGGCCTAGGAACAGTGGGTTAGCTGCCTTGTTCAGGGGTAAAATGACAGATTTTTACCTTGTCAGCTCGGGGATTCGATCTAGCAACCTTTGAGGTTACTGGCCCATTGCTCTAACCACTAGGCTACCTGCCACCCTGTATGGATTCTCATAGAGTCAAAGAGTAGGGTTACCTACAGAAACATATACTGTATTGTGTTCATATGTGCGGCCTTGACTTGCATGCCATCCATAAATGAACACAAACAGGCCAGCTGTACCTCTTTTGTTTATTTGAGGTTAAACCTCATCTCACTCTCTACGCACCATCAATGATAACATGCCATTGTAGCCCTGTGAACATTTCAATCAGGAATACTACTGCACTTAGAACATTTTCTGTGTCCTTCTCAAGTATCATACACCAATCAGAACATTCTCTGTGTTGTTCTCTTCCTGAAAGAGAAAGGTGCTTAGTGAGAAACCATGGCTGAGTTTCATTCTAGGAAGATGTGTCCTTCCATCCGCCCTCGTTAGTTACCCTTTTTTACGGAGCTGACACAACTGGGTACATATTAGCAATAGCTCCAACTGGTTTCCACCATATTACTTTGACACACAGGGTATTCTGACCCCTTGATTTTCCACATTTTGTTACGTTACAGCCTTATTCTAAAATGGATTAAATACTTTTCCCCCCTCATCAATCTACACACAATAGCCCATAATAACAAAGATAAAACAGGTTTTTAGACATTTTAGCAAATGTATTAAAAACATAAATACGTTATTTACATAAGTATTCAGACCCTTTACTATGAGTCTTAAAATTGAGCTTAGGTGCATCCTGTTTCCATTGGTCATCCTTGAGATGTTTCTACAACTTGATTGGAGTCCACCTGTGGTAAATTCAATTTTTGAACATCTGGAGAAGCACACATCTATCTATATAAGATCCTACAGTTGACAGTACATATCAGAGCAAAAACCAAGACATGAGGTCAAAGGAATTGTCCGTAGAGCTCTGAGGCAGCATTGTGTTGGAGCAAATCTGGGGAAGGGTACCAAAACATTTCTGCAGCATTGAAGGTCCCTCAAAACACAGTGGCCTCCATCATTCTTAAATGGAAAAAGTTTGGATCCACTAAGACTCTTCCTAGAGCTGGCCGCCCGGCCAAACTGAGCAATCTGAGGAGAAGGGCCTTGGTCAGAGGGGTGACCAAGAACCCGATGGTCAATTTAGCAGAGCTCTAGAGTTCCTCTGTGGAGATGGGAGAACCTTCCAGAAGGAAAACCAACTCTGCAGCACTCCACCAATCAGGTCTTTATGGTAGAGAGGCCAGACGGAAGACACTCCTCAGTAAAAGGAACATGACAGCCCGCTTGGAGTTTGCCAAAAGGCACCTAAAGGACTCTCAGACTTTGAGAAACAAGATTCTCTGGTCTGATGAAACCAAGATTGAACTCTTTGGCCTGAATGCCAAGCATCACGTCTGGAGGAAACCTTGCACCATCCCTACGGTGAAGTATGGTGGTGGCAGCATCATGTTGTGGAGATGTTTTTCAGTGGCAGGGACTGGGAGACTAGTCAGGATCGAGGGAAACGAACAGAGCAAAGTACAGAGAGATCCTTGATAAAAGCCTGCTCCAGAGGGCTGAGGACCTCAGATTGGGTCGAAGGTTCACCTTCCAACAGGACAACGACCCTAAGCACACAGCCAAGACAACGCACGAGTGGCTTCGGGACAAGTCTCTGAATGTCCTTGAGCAGCCCAGCCAGAGCCCGGATTTGAACCAGATCGAACATCTCTGGAGAGACCTGACAATTGCTGTGCAGCAACGCTCCCCATCCAACCTGACACATCTTGAGAGGATCTACAGAGAAGAATGGGAGAAACTCCCCAAATACAGGTGTGCCAAGCTTGTAGCGTCATACCCAAGAAGACTCGAGGCTGTAATCGCTGCCAAAGGTTCTTCAACAAAGTACTGAGTAAAGGGTCTGAATACTTATGTAAATGTGTTATTTCAGTTTTTATTTTTAATACGTGTAAAAAATTCTAAAAAACATTTTTCTTTGTCATTATGTGGTATTGTGTGTAGATTCATGAGGGAAAAAACAATTTCATCGATTTTAGAATAAGGCTATAACGTAACAAAATGTGGAAAAAGGCGTCTGAATACTGAGGAGTGGACAATGGCCGTGCAAGGAGGGGGTGGGACGGGGAGAAGGGGGTAGGATTCTGGAAGGGTCCGTCCGTGTGTGTACTCAGCCAAGCCCAAAGGCACTTAGTAAAGCCCGGCCCCGAGCCAGCCATCTTCACTGTGTGTTTGCACAGGACATGCCACAGGAAGCTAAGACAACTGTTCGTGTTTGCCCAGCCTCGCCGACCCACTCTTAATACACCCGACAGCTGCATTTTTCCACTCCGCCGACAGTTTGTTTATCGCTTTTCTCCACATTTATCCTATGGAATCTGGGATCACTGGAATCGCTCGGACTTTCCAAGAAAATGCACATTGATATTGGAAGAAGTGAGTGTGGTAAGATGTTAAAAAGAGCACAAACTGCGGCCTCCTCTTGCAAAGACAGGTATACAGTAACATAATGGAAATGTTTGGAGAGAAATCTGGTCAGTATCAGCTGTTGCTTGTCGCCTACCTGCTAATAAAATCTTACCACAGAGGAGATGGGTCTTGGTCTTATAAGAGCAGATAACACTTGTCGAGTTTGCTGCAAATTCTTGCCTCATCGTTTGGCCCTGGAATTGGGTTGTGTCCCAAATGGCACTCTATTTCCTATATAGCGCATTACTTTTGACTAGAGCCCATAGTGCACTATATTGGAGATAGGTTGCAATTTGGGATGCAGCCTTTGTCGGAGGCCTCGCTTTCTTATCACCAGACTGAACTAATAACTATTTTAGCTCCGTCACTCTGAAACGTCCCGATAATCACCAGAGATACAGTATCAGCCACGTCCAGACCATGTCAAACTTTCCACACTATGACCTGTCAAGTCTCCATGAAATGTTTTTCCCCCTTCTTCCCTCTCTTTCAATGTTTCATTTCCTGCCTGTAGCAAGCAATCACCAACCACCAACCACCAGCCATTCAACTTTTCAGAAAATGCAACTATGAGACTATAGGCGAGACACTGTATTCTTCCTGTCCTAGAACGTTGTTATGCGAAATAGGTTGTAATCTGGAGGTGTACGCTGAGTGGTGTGTCGGAGTGTTGACAAGCACTGTCTGGAACGTATGATATACTAATGTGTTCCTGTGTTAATTGGGCTGTGTCTTGAATAAAGCGTGTTAATTGCATTCTAGGACAGGTGAGAAATCCGAGGCAGTGTCAATGAAATAGGTCAACCCCTCACACACACAGTATATGCTTTCACTGTTATATTACACTGGGCTACATTTGGATTGTTGTTGAAAAACCAACTTAAGTAAAGATATCAAAATATTAAGATATCATCATGTTTATGATGCAGGTTGCATGAACGTTGCATGGACGTTGCATGAACGTTGCATGGACGTTGCATGAACGTTGCATGGACGTTGCATCTGCCCGAGCAAACATAACGAGAGGTTAACACTGGGACCAAGAGTAAAACATAAATGAAAAGCGCAAGCGTGTGGATGATGTCGAATGTCAATGACAACAACTGTTCCTTTGGTGCGACATGTATACTTCCGTCATTTTCAGTGCTGTTTCGCGGCGGATATCCATATTTTTTGCCAAAAAACCGAGAGAGCTTTCAAACCTTGTTAGAGAAAGGTTTATGTTCTCGAATGGTAGGTAGGTGGGCTAAAAGCAACGGGCTGAACCTGTGAATGTCTCTTGCAGTGAAACACTGTCAGGGTTTTCCCCCTTCTCAATTCAAGTGAGTGAGGAAACAGTAAAGTCGCACAGAACAGATTCTCACCTCTTACTCACTCACTTGTTTCTCTCTTCTTCTAGTCAGATCCATCAATCAGCATTTCATGCAGTTTGGGTTTGAACTAGAGGTCTTCACAGGTTCAAAACATTGGACCCGTTCCAAAATGGAATTGGGGCTTTCCCACCCGGATCCGATATGAATATATGCTTGTTTTAAATATAGAGACCCGTTCCGAACAGACCCGAGGACAACTAGACCTGATCCTTATAGACCTGGTCGACTCCAGACCTGGTTTATTAACCGGAGCAGCTGATAAAGCATGAAAGGAGGGAGAGGGGTACCGCTCTAGCAGGCGTGGGAGGGGCCGTACTGTGAGCGAGTGACATGGGGAGCAGGAAGGAGAGAGGGAGAGGCAGCAACCAACCAAGCCGACTCATGCTATAGTAGACTAATATCTGCCATAACTAGGTTATTCATCATCAAATATGATTACATAGTACCTGTCTTGGACTGCATCAAACCAGGAGAAGCTAGTTAGCTAGCTATGCTAACTGATGCTGCAGTGCAAGCGCTCTCTCATCCTACAGTTACAAATAACATAATATAAAATAGCAGCCTGCCTACCTGATGGCTCTTGGTTGTTGTAGCCTATCCTTCTCTTTTAACTTTTTATTTATTTTCCGTCACTTTAATTTCATCTTCCATAAGTGGAATGGTATCAAATACATCCATTCCACTCACTCTGTTCCGGCCATTATTATGAGCCGTCCTCCCCTCAGCAGCCTCCTGTGATTAGATATCTCCTAACTTTTGCCACACATGGAGCGAGGCCCAATGACTGTAGCCTATTGCCGCTTATATGACTTATGATGGGCCAACAACAAGCTACACACAACACGCTCCACTCTCGTGAAAGGCAAGAGCAGCAGCATAAATGATCATATGTATCTCTCTCTCTCTACTGCAGCAGTCGCGTTCGAAACTGTAAGGGCCCTTTCGGAAAAGTCAGTTAAAATTACACATACCCTAGAACCGTGACAATCATATCAGTTCCTACCCAGACATTATTTAGGATTCTGGATCCGGACCCACTGTGGATCCGTGAAGACCTCTAGTTTGAATCACACGAAGTGCACTAAAACAATAAACGTTTGTCTTTCAAGTCACTATCTGTGCTGGAACACATCTGTTGGCAAGGCTCATTTTGGTTTCCATATCGCTGAGAGACATTACAGACACGGTGGCTGAAAAATAAAGTTCCCCCCCCCAGGGCCATCGTAATTTAGAGGGGGCACGAAGTACTTGTGGATGATGGGGGGTGGTCCGACAGGGGGCTTATCCCGCTCTGCAAGTTCGTACATTGTCATTTTTCATCCACCTGAAACAGCATTTTCCTGCAATCTAGAGCCATAATAATGATGCCTAATTCTGTCAATTTTAGTAAGCATATTAAGCATACCTCTTTACCTGTTGAATTGGCTTCTTTTTTGTTTAGCACTGTTTGGCGGTGAACCATTTCATGTGTTTGAAGGTAGAACTCCGCCTACCCGGCAGACCTAGAGCAAATCAAGTGCACATATAAGCCTACCGCTGACCAATCAGATAGGTCAGATCACTGTGCATGCACAGTTTTTAATATAGAGGAATATTTAACTTTCTCTGGTCATAGGAGTAACAACATTAATTGGCGCATGAGGCAGAAGTAATGCAGTTCGACTTAAGTTTCGCCATCAGCTGGAAGACTGTGCCTCCTTTTCTCAGTAGAGACAACATACCTCTTGACTTATTTTGTTGTGTTCCCACCCATCTACACACAATAATACCACATAATAACAAAGTGAAAACATGTTTTTGGACATTTTTGGAAACATTTCAGAAAATGAAATACAGAAATATCTCAGGTACATATGTATTCACACCCCCCTGAGTCAATACTTTGTAGAATAACCTTTGGCAGCGATTACAGCTGTGAGTATATCTGGGTAAGCCTCTAAGAGCTTTCCAGACCTGGATTGTGCAACATTTGCATATTATTATTTTCTAAAACTGAACCAGGTTTTCTTCTTGGATTTTGCCTGTGCTTAGCTGCATTCTGTAAAAAAAAAATACCGATTACAAGCATACCCATAACATGATGCAGCCACCACTAGACTTGAAAATATGGAGAGTGCTAATCAGTAATGTGTTGTATTGGATTTGCCCCAAACATAACACGTTGTATTCAGGACAAAAAGTGAATTGCTTTGCCACATTTTTTTGCAGTATTACTTTAGTGCCTTGTTGCAAACAGGATGCATGTTTTGGAATACTTTTATTTTGTACAAGCTTCCTTCGTTTCACTCTGTAAGTTAGGTTCGTATTGTGGAGTTACTACTATGTTGTTGATCCATCCTCAGTTTTATCCTACTGTATCACAGCCATTACAGTAACGGTTAATAAAGTCACTATTGGCTTCATGGTGAAATCCCTGAAAGGTTTCCTTCCTCTTCGGCAACTGAGTTAGGAAATATGCCTGTATCTTTGTAGTGACTGGGTGTATTGATACACCATCCAAAGTGTAATTAATAACTTCATCATGTTCAAAGGAATATTCAATGTCCTTTTATTACCCATCTACCAATATGTGACCTTCTTTGCAAGGCATTGGAAAACCTCACTGGTCTTTGTGGTTGAATCTGTGTTTAAAATGTACTGCTCGACTGAGGGACCTTACGGATAATTGTATATGTGGGGTACAGAGATGAGGTAGTCATTCAAAAATCATGTTAAACACTATTATTGAATACAGAGTTAGTCCATGCAATTTATTATGTGGCTATTTAAGGCAAATGTTTACTCCTGAACTTATTTAAGCTTGCCATAACAAAGGGGTTAAATAATTACTCACTCAAGACATTTCAGCTTTTCATTTTTAATTAATTTGAAAAAATTGCAACAACCTAATCCCATTTTGACATTATGAGATATTGTGTGTAGTCCAGTGACAAAATCTAAAATTAATCCTTTTTAAATTCAACAAAATGTGGAAAAAGTCAAGGAGCTGAATACTTTCTGAAGGCATTGTAAAACATTTAAATACAATTTTCAAAATGGTCTGAGAAGAACAACATTGGCAGGGCAATTCAAGTATAGCCAATAAGCAGTGATAGTGTATTGGGCCTATAGCCTACTGCACAAATCTCATTGCTACAGAACTGTTTTAAATTGGTTAATGATGTATAGGCTTAAAAAAATAATAATATCCTGAGCGGTAGATCTCGGCTTGCATTTTGACTCAGAAAGTGATCTGGACTCAGAAAAGGTTGGTGACCACTGGTCTAGGGGGTCTAGGCAATGACTCAAAGGTAAAGGAAGAGGTGCGAGGAGTGCAGTCCAAACAAAGAGGTTTTTATTAAGAAAAGGCTAATTAAATCCTTTGTCACTTTCACAAGGTTGGAGTAATACAATTTTCAACTACTTAAGACATTGGCTCGAATCTAGGCTGTGGCTTTAGATTTCGAGAAAATGAACAACTAAGGAAGAATTTTTCAGTTGTCTCATTGACTTCTTAAACCCACAACCTCGGCCTGGTCTGTTTGCTCTGTTCTACAAGCGTTACCGAAAGTCTTGCGATCTTGCACCTCTGGGTTTAGAAACTCTGTGCTGCAGTGTTGGCGGTGCCCCTGGTGGCATTACGAGGGACTGCAGCGTTGGCGGTGCCCCTGGTGGCATTACGAGGGACTGCAGCGTTGGCGGTGCCCCTGGTGGCATTACGAGGGACTGCAGCGTTGGCCGTGCCCCTGGTGGCACGGCGGTGACCTGCAGTGTTGGCGGTGCCCCTGTCGGCACGGCGGGGGACACGGAAGCAGCGGTTGTGGTGCGGAGGTGCACTGCGGCAGCAGAGTTGGCTAGGCTTGGCCCTGCTGGCTAGGCTTGGCCCTGCTGACTAAGCTTGGCCCTGCTGGCTTGGCTTGGCCCTTCTGCGCCACAGATGCACATTGATTCCTTAAGAACTTTTATGCCTTAGGAGTTTAGTACAACTGCCACACTGGAATTGTATCATAACCCTAAATATGCTTATCTGCATCTCTGCTAAAATCTGGGTAAAGGATTGAAAGGAATGTGAGTCCTATTCAGTACATGTAGTAATTGCTTGCTTTTCTAAAGTCTAGCAACCTTGCCAGCAGGCATGCCGGCTAAGCTAGTTAGACAAGCTACTCTAACTTGATTGATAGCCTGAAATGGCTTGGTTGCTAGTTATGAGGTTGGGAGATTGGGAGATTAGCTAGCTGTCTAGCTAGAGCCAACTTCATACAATTGCTAGGTGGCTAGTATTACTGAGGAACAACAAAACATGTTTGTTTATTTATTCATCAAGAAGGAATCAATCGGCTAAATAGCTTGATCAAATTAATTTACAAACATACCTCCTGCCCATCACCGGCAGCCAAAATCAAATCAAACTCGACACTCTCTCTCCTTCTTCACCGACGATACTGTCTGCATGCACTAAAGTATCTAGCATCCTGCCTAGCATATCTTTGCTCCATGGTGCACCTTGGAAGGAACCACTTACTAGGGAGAATGGGGGGGGGGGGGCTCTTTGCCTGGTCCATTCAATGTCTGCAAAATACCACTGACAGATCTTCAAATAAATAATTATGATAAAGTTTAGTAATTCATTTAACATCTGAATATGTTTTAAACAGGACAAATCTGAGGGGGCACATGCCCTTGTGCCCCCTATACCCACCCAAATCATTCTCTTCCCCCCTCAAAACCTCTCGCCCTCTCCACCCGCCAAAAAAACAAGTTCCCTGAATATAAAACAGCTATGGAGAGAGCGAGACGGAAAGACAGAGAGAGAGAAAGAGAGAGCGAGAGCAAGAGAGCAAAAATGAGAGAACATTAGAGAGAGAGGGACAGAAAGAGAGAGAACGAGAAGGGGAAAGCGAGAGAGGTGCTACTGGGGGGGGACCCCACTGTTTCCTGAGGGGTATCGTTTTAAGCACCCTGGTACACCACCCAAGCACCCTCCCCCTACATCAAGAACAGGATAACTTTAGATCAAGGGGCCAGAGGTTGGCACTACACTGTGTGTGCTTCAACAGCAATGACAATAATGAGAGTTAATATGACTTTGCGAGGGGCAAGCATACAGGGGGGTCCAACACTGTCTGTGCTTCAACAGCAATGACAATAATGAGAGTTAATATGACTTTGCGAGGGGCAAGCATACAGGGGGGTACAACACAAATCACCATGTAGACCTTTAATTTCTTGTCATTACAGAATGTGACTATGATTCACTTACTGTGCAGCATAGCTGTGATGATTATGCATGCAAATGATTTAAATGATCTATGCAAATGTGTCTTAATGCATTACATCTTGAATTGTAATTAATTCCGATTAATGAATAGTACACTTTATGTACATAAAAAGTGGCTAAAGCTATTGATATAACAAGAGTATTATGTAGCAATCCCAGTATACAATACACTGATATGTTTCACCCAATTACCAAAAGCAAACGGGTATGAATCTAATTTGGATGCAGGTGATAAAACTAAAACGATTCTAACTATTTTGAGAATTTTTTTACATTAAACTTCGCAAACTGTCACTGCTTCAAATAGTGATGCCATGACACTAATGCTACGAGTCAGGGCTAAAGCATGGAGAGCTGTGGGATTGCAGGCTGCAGCAGTGTAGGCCTTGGCATTGTGTCTGTGTGGCTCTTTCTTCTGCAGGTTAAACTGGAGTCCAGGCTCAATCCCTTAGGACCCGATTCTTATTTACTGCAGGCATTACTGGATCCCTTTCCTATTGTTTATAGAGCCAGCAACCTTTCACAGTAAATGGCCTAGTCACAGTCCCAGCCACTGTCTGTGACTAGAAATATGCCAGGTAGGCCTATATAAAAGCAGGACAGCTATCAATTAGGTTAACACTGGCATGGCATCGAAATAAAGGCAGGTTTGTTCTTTTTAGATGTCTTCTTTTTTTGCCCGTTCAAATTATGTGAAAGATATGAGAAGCACGTTGACATAACCATCTCTCCTCCGTAACTGCTACTTTTCTCTCGTCCAAAAATATGATTGACTCGCTTAAAATGCATTAAAAAAATAAGATTTTTATGAAACTGATCGCAGTTCCTTGTTGCTCCTTGTTGCTATTTGTTGTTGTGTTTTGAATAAATAAGTCATACCACAACGACGAGGGGAGGCTGGCTAGAAATCATTTTCCGAGGTAATGTTGTAGGCACTGTGCGGAAGGCAATTTCAGCTCAGCTTCCCCAGAGAATGACTCTGTACTTATCATTAACTCAGAGATATAATCTGCTCCAGGCTACCTGATTTCCCCCCCATAACCTTTTGACATTGCCACTGCCGGCAACGTAAATAAAGAGATGTTCGGGCACATTGGAGGAATGCCTGATTAATATCAGGAAGCGGTGACAACCATTCAACTAGTACAGAACATGAACGAACTGTACTGTACATCCAGCGAATGTAGCCTACTGTACGAACTACCCCCAAATGTATGTGTACTTTTTTCATTTTACAATATTTTAGTTTGAGGTGGTTTTGGTTGAGTGTGATGTACGGTGGCCTGTTGGAGTACTACCAGAGCCAGTGGAGCTACAGAATGATTTTTGTGTGTGCTCTTCTGCCTGGCATTCCTTCAGTTACAGTATGCATGGGTTAACGCTTTTCCAGGGAGAATAGTAGTTCTTGCTCGGATTCGCCAGCCAGCAAAATGTATGAATGTAAAACACCCAAGACCGCTTACTTCCAGTTAATTCACTTTTCTGTGTACAGAATGTGGTAATGCTAGAATAACAATTCATTTTCTATTTCCATTAAGGTCATGTTACAAGAGAAGGGGAAGAAATAAGACGTTCTGTGAGATTAAACATGAGAAAGACCACCCCCCCCACTGTGGTCATATTTGGACTATTCCATCAACAATTGTATTATGTAGATATGGGTGAAATTGGAATGTCCCACAGGATAATAGGGGTTATGTATAGTTTTGTATCTGCCATATTTGTAAAAAGCAGTTAAACGATACTCAAATAGCATTGAGTACCTTGTGGTGGCTAATTGGGATTGAGGAAGTCAGCCTTAATCAGGGCAGTTCTTACTGTGTGGACTTCAGAGTGTACATTATATATGGTGTATGGAGGAAACACTGGAAAAATTGTACACCTGAGGCTTACTCCCATTAAATCATATGCTCCATAGATCTTGCCTCGAGGCATAACACCAATTAGAAATGCATGACACACACACACACACACACACGCCACCATAGAGTGTTACGACTAACAGAGCCACAATACCTTTGTCCGTATACTTTTGTATACACTGTACTGTATACTTACGTAGTGCAAATATGTACAGTACACTACATCTCCGCCACTGAATTTCCAATCCAACCCATCTAATTATATATCCGGGTCCCCTTTCTGACACATTGATGTTGGAGGAGGATCTGGAGAAAATTGGAGCAGCTAGCTAGATACAGTAATCTATCCAACTTCATTTCACAGAAGTGAGTCTGCCTCGGGGTATGCACAAGTCATAATACATTTGACAAATAGTCTCTCAACGAAACATGCATTTGTGAAGAAGTAGTGTCCCTTTAGCGCTGGTATGCGCCAAGTGTATGGAGCTATACTGAACAAACAATACACCCACTCATGGAGGAGAGAGAGAGGTGGAGGGATACAGAGAGGCTTCAAAAAGATTAGGAGAGAATCTGGGGCTAAAAGTGAGGATGACTCACGGCGAAGTGCAGTGACAATGTGTGCATCCCAAATGGCACCATATTCCCTATATAGTGCACTACTTTTGACCAGAGCCTTATGGGGGACCCCTTCATTGCTTTTCTGAAGACAAAGGAATTCTCCGGTTGGAACATTATTGAAGAATTATGTTAAAAACATCCTGAAGATTGATTCAATACAACATTTGACATGTTTCTACTGACTGTTACGGAACTTTTTGACATTTCGTCTGCTTTTAGTGAACGCGCTTCGTGACTTTGGATTTGTTAACCAAACGCGCTAACAAAAGTAACTATTTGGACATAAATGATGGACATTACCGAACAAAACTGACATTTCTTGTGGAAGTGGGAGTCCTGGGAGTGCATTCCGATGAAGATCAGCAAAGGTAAGTGAAGATTTATAATGCTTTTATGACTTTTGTTGACTGCATAATATGGCGGCTATATTTGTGTCTTGATTGGGCTCTGAGCGTCGACCTCAGATTATTGCATGGTTTTTGCTTTTTCCGTAAAGCTTTTTTGAAATCTGACACAGCGGTTGCATTAAGGAGAAGTGCATCTAAAATTCCATGCATAACAGTTGTATCTTTTAGCAATGTTTATTATGAGTATTCCTGTAAATTGATGTGGCTCTCTGCAAAATCAAAGGATGTTTTGGAACTTCTGAACGTAAGGCGCCAATGTAAACTCAGATCTTTGGATATAAATATGAACTTCACCGAACAAAACATACATGTATTGTGTAACATGAAGTCCTATGAGTGTCATCTGATGAAGATCATCAAAGGTTAGTGATTAATTTTATCTATATTTCTGCTTTTTGTGAATCCTCTCTTTGGCTGAAAAAATGGCTGTGTTATTCTGTGAATAGGCACTCACCTAACATAATCGTTTGGTTTGCTTTCATCGTAACGCCTTTTCGAAATCGGACACTGTGGCTGGACAACAAGTGTATCTTTAAAATGGTGTAAAATACATGTATGTTTGAGGAATTTTAATAATGGGGTTTCTGTTGTTTTGAATTTGGCGCCCTGCAGTTTCACTGGCTGTTGAAGAGGTGGGACGCTAACGTCTCACGTACCCTAGAGAGGTTTTAAGTTCCTGACATTATTAACCCTATTGTGGCTTTTTGGTGTTTATGACCTGTATGTGTATCTGTACATTGCTGCCATTTTACCTGAGGCCTGGTTTATAGTAAACCAGCAGGAAAGCAGACACCTCACTTTAGCACGTTAGCATGTTAGCTAGCACAGGAAGTAGCCTACATGCTGTTTATACACGATGGCCTGGTTTCCATAGCCACTTCCGGTTCAGCTGCAACACTGTAAGACATTGTATCAGTCATAGTTAGGAGGGTCAATTCTATACAATTACTAAAATGTCTGTGATAACTCACTCCCATATGGTAGTCTCATAGACAGCACACATCTACAGTTTCATAAATGTTAAAAGATTGATCCAAATGTGAACTGTCATAAAAAAATATATTAGTTTTGCCACTTAAGGTGCACTGTGACAGTGCACAGATAGTATGCCACAATGTACAGTGTGGACACGCGTCAATTTAGTAATGTCAAGGCTATATGATGCTCTCCATGGAACTTAACCCCATCTCCTCTTACCCAACATGGCAAAATTAGTGCAAACAAGAGTTCATTGAATCATGGGGCCCAAATCATAGAAAGGCAATACACATTTGATCTTAAAGGACTACAAGTGTGTGACAGTGCAAAGGGATTAAAAACAACATTATATTGCTAAGAAGAATAGCTATCATATACGGCCTTATGCTAGGCAAACACAATTCATTCATATCATCCACTATCTGGGAGCACTGTAGCTTTGTATTTACTGACAAAATGTTTACATAACTTTTAGATTGACCACAGCATTGACAGGCAGCCAGATTCGATCAACTGTCAACTGGTGCGGGACATAATGGATAGCAAAATCCAGATGCCTCTGAGCCATCACTGGCTTCAATATAAACAAAACTTCATTGTGGTGTTGTTTATATAAAGAAGACTTGTGCTATAAGTTGCTTCAATATCAAGCATGATATTATTAGGTAGCCTATAAATGGAGAGCATTGGGCCAAATGGAAAATTAACAAAGCAGCTCTTTTAATGCTTAATGCATATATTTTTTAAGGTTTGAGATCTTATAATAGTTTCTGTTTGACTGAGGAAATCTAATTATAACAGAGCTTATAGACAAACTGGACCAGTATTGCGAAACAATATCATTGCCACCGCTGTCTACATAAGCTTCATGCTTTTTTAAATTCAAAATATGGCGAGCTACTTCTGGTGTCATTATTGTACAATCTAATTACAAAATTGAGGCCTTTAGAAACATATACTCAATCGTATTTTATAACTGGTAGTTCTTTCTGTGAGCAAAACACTGTCCTATCGGCTATAGTACGCACTAGAAATTCTCAGGCTGGCATATCTTAACTGTTTGCAAAGGGAACATATAAGGAAGCGGACGTAAGTAATGTACACACGATAAATTCGAATCTAGACTAAAAATCAACATGAGGAAGAATGTTTGGAATATATGTTCAAGATGTTGTGGGAAAAAAAATGTGAGCTCGATGCGGTATAGGCGAATGCGTAATATGGAACATATGGATAGACGCAAAGGTACACATGGCGAACCAATCATGCATTTTTACAATGTGGGATGAAAATAATGTCTCATAAATGTTTGGCTTCAACTGCTTTGTTCGTTTTTTTAGCTTTCCTCCACCCAGTAACTGTTGAGAGAAACTTTGCCAGCAGGTGCAGTTTTTATCCCAAGGGCAATAAACTCATTAGGAATAGTTCCCATTTCTGCTCCAATCAAATATGATTACGTGTCATGGCTATCATGCATCCATGTACATATAGCCTATGAATATGTGAGATCAAGGATAAATAGATGCGAAAAGGATAATAGTAGGCAAAGCGTTCACATATTGCGTTACCAGTAGCCTACCATTGGCAATAAGACATAGGCATATAGGCTAGTCTACCCTAAACATAGTGAATTCCCATTGTGTATCATGATGGTTTTTCTGATTATTTCTTAGTATGTGTAAATGTGTTATGCAGAGTGGCTTTGGTATGAATTAGTCATTGTTACTTTTACCATGTGGGGAATGCAGTTATTACCTATTGTGTAAAATAGGTCATGAAATAAAAGAATGTTCTTCTGCAGGGAAAAACTTAGGCGTAATTTTGCATGAATTATGAGCAGTTGAAAGTACACCCTGACAACTGTGAGCAATTACGTCCGTATTCGTATACAATTTAGCTATTCGTTTGCGCTGGATAGGACAGGCATCGTACGCACCATATTTCTGCATGGGACTCTACAGCACCGCGCCTTTAACTACAATTTATATACACGGTGAAAGGTTTCGCCACTTGCTCATAGCAATACACCTTTTGAGGTAACATCTCCGATGATATCAACTTCCAAAGAGTTACTGCGGAGCAGTAGGCTACAAAGATGCAGGAAAGTTTCAGGAAATGCATTAGTCTCAATTATGAAATGTTCTTTGAAGGCTGTATGCAATGCATATCATGATACTATATTTCAGATGAAGTCACATTTGTCAATATGCGTGGTTGATAAATGCAGTATAGCCGCATGCAACACATTTGCGCAACTGAAAAAAGGATGTAACATCCAATCTAAATGTATAGCCTTACAAATGAGTATTTAATAGTAATTACCTTGTTGCAGTGATAATAGTCCAAAGAGGTCAGGCAACTTGAATCAGTTGGTAATGTACATGAGCCCACGCTTGAAGGGGGTGCTGGATAAAATCTCACGTCCATCTCAGGGTCCGCAAGACTGACGGCATGAAAGCAGCGCCAATGCCTGTGACTCTCTCTCTCTCTATATATATCTATCTCTCTCCCTATTTCTCTCGCTCTCTCTCTCTACTGTTTTACCAAACAAAAAGAAACAGAATGCTTGAAAGAAAAAGGGGTTGATTCTCTCAAAACACTCTCCTCACATCCGCTGGTGCTCTCACTTCAACACTATCAAGCTTCTGCAATGATGCTATATCGATAAATACATATATTTGTGTTCGCAGCAGGAAAAATACTCTCAAAGTTCACTTTGCGGAAAAAAACGTAGATGTTTCAGCAACTAAACATGAAACAACGTTGACTGAAATAGTTTACAACAACTCAGCATCAACGTTGCATGCAAAAGATATAGCCAAAATAGTTCTATGTTCTCCCAAAAACGTTCGGCTGTTTCTATTTTCCAGTCGCGCGCTCACTCCCTGTCTGCTTTGTCATGTAGGAGTGTTTATCCATGTGTTCACTTCGAGTTATAGTTCGACTACTTCTTTCCATACCGAATGCCATGCGACCTCTACCGATAACAGAGGGAATAGGGGGAGAAGAAGAGAAAGAGCGAGATTAAGGGGGAGGGGAGATACAGTATCAGACTGATTGACAACCGATCCAGTTCCACTGCGGTTCGGAGAAATCATAGTTTATGGAGATGATGTAGCTATGAAAACATAGCCAGACGATTCGGATAGCCTACCCAACGGCCAATTTAGGGCTCTCTATAGGCTAAGTTAATGTCATAGATATTGACCCCAACCTCCTTTTTACTTTACTTTTAAGGCTAGCAATACGCTAAATGGTAATAGGGACAAGTGCAGGTATTTTTGCAACAACAACAAAACTTAATAAGACCTACATATTAATTGTGGGACATATGCCTGTCTCTAACACACCCAACGCATCTAATCAATTTATCATCAAGACCTTGATCAGTGCAGTGGAATCATGAGTTTTAGTGGTGGAACAATATCCCAGGGTTAGACTGGGACCAGAAATCCTCCTGGGCATTTCTGATACACCTGCCCATTAGCCCGGTGTGTTTAATGGGACAGCAACCAGTTAGCCAAATGATTATCATTCTGCGCAAAAATCATGACAGTTGCGGGGCTGGACATTTCTTAATTAACACACTCATGGGCCGCTTCTGCGTCGCTTCTCTGGCTCTTTTTTAACCAAAATATGAAATGTTCTCCGGTGAGACCAGCCCATGCACCTGCTTTATTGCCAGTCCGTTTTTTGTTCATCCTGTAGCTTTCCATGGACCAGGGTGGGTAACTACTGCTGTAGTGTAGAGATGTTGTGCATTATAGTTTGTTTGTCAATGTCAATGTCCAATTGCAAGAACTACAAACAGCTTTCTCAGTTAACTCAGTACTATGTATCATTGGCTGTGTTTACACCTATGTATCAATGGCTGTGTTTACACAGGCAGCCCAAATCTGATGTTTTGTACAAAATACCAATTAGTGGAAAAGATCAGACACTGCAGCTCTACATTGTAGCCTACCTCCCCTTTGTGATAATCTCGAGTCTACTCTTGATACAGAAAATTTGGACCAGTGTACATTTGGTGTTCTATATCTATGTATTTACCGTGGCAATAGAAATGTAGCAACACTTAGATTCAGCAAGTTAAAGGTACGCATTTCAGTAGCTTCATTATGTCACTCAAAACACGATGCCGTGTTAAATGTTGGATTAGGGGAGACGAATCTGGTTTATCTGGGGACCTGTCATTTTTTACATTCTTCACTGTCCTTCTTTGACGAACCAGTTTGCACATATTTGGGTCACAGTGAATTTTAGCACCGAATTAGCACTAAATGCAGTTTATCATGATGAATATAGTTTAGGTTTGACACAAAAGAGAAATAATATTTTATGGTGTCTAACATTTAGAGATAGACAGGTTAACTGTGAACTGATTAACACTGACAACTATTTCTAACTGCAACAAGGTCTTACGTAACGTGGTAGTTTACTCAATAGGTACCCTGATGAAGACAGCTTACCTGTCGAAACGTTGGTAAATTAAATACTTTTTGCATCTGAGCTCCTAGAGTGTGCGGCTCTCCTTTATTTTTAAGTTTTCTACTCCGCTAGCCAGCACCTCGCCTAAATAGGTGTGTGTTTCTTTTTCTTCTAGTTTACTCAATAGAAAATTTTCTGGACACAATTGTTTTGCACATCAATATTCTGTTTTCTGCCAAATTGTGATAGATATCTTTGATGATGAGTCAATCAGTAGTAAACTCAGCAAAAAAAGAAACGTCCTCTCACTGTCAACTGCGTTCATTTTCAACAAACTTAACATGTGTAAATATTTGTATGAACATAACAAGATTCAACAACTGAGACACAAACTGAACAATTTAATGTGTCCCTGAACAAAGGGGGGGTCAAAATCAATAGTAACAGTCAGTATCTGGTGTGGCCACCAGCTGCATTAAGTACTGCAGTGCATTTCCTCCTCATGGACTGCACCAGGTTTGCCTGGTCTTGCTGTGAGATGTTACCCCACTCTTCCACTAAGGCACCTGCAAGTTCCCGGACATTTCTGGAGGGAATGGCCCTAGCCCTCACCCTCCGATCCAACAGGTCCCAAACGTGCTTAATCCGACCATCACCCCTGCTGAGACAAAACCGCGACTCGTCAGTGAAGAGCACTTTTTGCCAGTCCTGTCGGTTCCAGCAATGGTGGGTTTGTACCCATAGGCGACGTTGTTGCCGGTGATGTCTGGTGAGGACCTGCCTTACAACAGGCCTACAAGGCCTCAGTCCAGCCTCTCGCAGCCTATTGCGGACAGTCTGAGCACTGATGGAGTGATTGTGCGTTCATGGTGTAACTCGGGCAGTTGTTGTTGCCATCCTGTACCTGTCCTGCAGGTGTGATGTTCGGATGTACCGGTCCTGTGCAGGTGTTGTTACAGGTGGCCTGCCACTGCGAGGACGATCAGCTGTACGTCCTGTCTCACTGTAGCGCTGTCTTAGACGTCTCTCAGGATGGACAGTACAATTTATTGCCCTGGCCAATCTGCAGTCCTCATGCCTCCTTGCTTTCTTTTGGTGTTTTTCATAGTCAGTAGAAAGGTCTCTTTAGTGTCCTAAGTTTTCATAACTGTGACCTTAATTTCCAACCGTCTGTAAGCTGTTAGTGTCTTAGACGACCATTCCATAATTGTTTATGGTTCATTGAACAAGCATGGGAAACAGTGTTTAAACTCTTTACAATGAAGATCTGTGAAGTTATTTGGATTTTTATTAATTATTTTTGAAAGACAGGGCCCTGAAAAAGAGATGTTTCTTTTTTTGCTGAGTTTATATGTATTTTATTTGAAGAGTCTACTTGCAAAAACTGTGATATGTGGAAGTCGCTCTGGATATGATTGTCTGCTAAATTACAAAATAAAAAAATATGAAATTGGGTAGATTGGTAGAAAAAAGCGAGACATAAAAGGGCAGCAGATCTCCCAGTGAGCCTTTGCATAGCCATGCAATTCAATTCAAGGAGCGGCTTTCACTGAGAATACAGTAGATGTCCTTTTCTATCAGAGTCCCTATATCCTCCGGAGTGTTGATAGATATGACCTGGGAGATAACACAGCAATGGCATTGCAGCACCTCAGCACTGACCCAGCCACACATCCCTGGTCCAACCTAGCCCATCCACACAGCCGACTAAACAGGATGAAAACATTGCATGCGCACATCACAAAGCAACCGAGAGGAAAAATAACATCACTTACAGCTAAGTGTTTATCTTGCTCTCCCTCTCTCTAAGAATAAGAAACAACAAGAATAAACTACACTGTGTGCATGTGTGTGTACATATGTGCATTTGTGTACCTCCATTCAGGTGTGTGTGTGTGTTTCTATGTGCCTGCATGTGTGTGTGTGGACGGGAGTGAACTCTCATTGTCATCACAGTGGGTGACTTGTTGCCCCCCCCACCCTCCCCTTAGGAACAGGCCTTCATCAGTATGGCTATTACTCAGCGTGGTGGCACAGGCCCTGGGGTGCGAACTTGTTTAATACCAGCGACAGATGGGTCGCTCAGTGGGCATGCCGAGCTCGCCTACTATTGGCTGCAGCTAGCTCTAGCCATTGGCGAGGCTAGCTCTAGCGACTCAGGCCAGCGGAGGGGTTAACTGGCACAGGGATACCAAAATGGCTTCATGGCAATGGAATGTGTAGTGCCCCAGCATCCCTCACTACTAGCCTGGGAGAGAAAGAGAGAGAGAGAGAGAGAGAGAGGGAGGGAGAGAAAGAGAGAGTCAGAAAGTGTGTGTGAAGAGAGAGAGAGAGAGAGAGAGAGAGAGAGAAAGAAAGAAAGAAAGAAAGAAAGAAAGAAAGAGAAAGAGAGGAGAGGGAGAGAGAGAACCCATCCCACATGGCCACTGAACTCTAAAAACGTGTATTATTTAAGAACAATTGATGGAGGATGGGTTCCTCCCCAACGACGGAAACTAATTATTACCACAACTTAATTTTCCTTTAATTACCAGCACTTTGGCAATTAGCGGCAGAACAAATGCAGTCCCATTTGTATTGCCTCGATAAGAGCTGAGGCTGTCATTAGGAAATAGTAAAACATTAAATATGGCCCATTAAAGGATAGCACGTTGTATTTTGGATGATGTCAGCATTTAGTTTCTGATTCTGTCTCTTAATAGATTGGAACCTGAGCATATATGATTTTCTATTATATTTCCCAGGTCCAGTTTGAAATTAACTGTGAATTAATTATTCTGTGAAAATTAAGAAGTCAAAATGACTTTAAGTACTAGAAAGCAAAGTCTAATAAGTGTTCACAAATACAAACAAAGAAATCAAGTGTAAAGTAATACATTATACATATGAGTAGTGCTTCATTTTACAGCCTGGTTTAAGCTGGTATTTACCTGGTATAACATTGTAACGATCGTCCTGGAAAGAAGGTGACCAAAACACAGCGTAGTAAGTTTTCATTGTAATTTCATAAAATAACCTGAACACTGAAACAACAAAAACAACAAAGAGAGTGAACAAAATGAAACAGTTCTGTCTGGTGCAACAACACAAAACAGAAAACAACTACCCACAACACACAGGTGGAAAAAAGCTACCTAAGTATGGTTCTCAATCAGAGACAACGATAGACAGCTGCCTCTGATTGAGAACCACACCCGGCCAAACACACAGAAAAGAAAACATAGAACACCAGACATAGAATGCCCACCCCAACTCACGCCCTGACCAAACCAAAATAGAGACATAAAAAGGATCTCTAAGGTCAGGGCGTGACAAACATTTAACTAAGAAACTATACTTCAACTGATAATAATCTCTCTTAGATGACTGGAGCTAATACAGGTAAGCTGTAGCTTTCTCGTTGGTTTATCTAATGTGTGGCCCTTTCATCTGTAACAAATAAGCAGCGTTATGCAAGTGTTATTTATTTAATGTCATGATGATAAGACCATCAGTACCCTCGGTGGTTATTAGAGCCGAAGTTGTCAAGATGCAGTTGCATCACAGGCTACTTCCTCCTATAAGAGGGTTCACCTGTCTTACTGCATCTTAAGTATTTATAACCATTCTCTTATAGACTTAAGTTGAGCAATCACTGACAGTTTCAGCACCGAAAGTCACTTCTCAACTTAAGCGTATGAGAAAATTGTTATAAATACTTACATTATTTTCCATCTCTAAACATAATGGTGTACTTATGTTGCAGAGGCGTATTAATTTACGAACAGGCCCAACTTAATTTTGAATGTTCCGTTCATTTACCTTTTACTTTGAGATCATCTATTAGTTATCTAAACAGTGATCCCACATTTAGCTGTATATTGCCATAAATGGCTGTTTGAAATACAGCAAACAGCCCAATGGTAAACAGGAAATACTTCAAAGGCTCCATTAGGCAAGGCAATGAGTCACTAATGATCAGAATCTGCAGTGAAAGCCTTATTTCACTATAATTCACAGTACATGTATGGCATTCAATGCAGACTTTCTCTCCATGCTCAAAACCAGCGCTGTTATTCAAAGAAGTTATAATTGTAAATCCTGTATACTGAAGGGAATGTGATTTTCAAAATGACACAGTGAATGGACACGGATGTAAATGGTTGTATTACATACCTTTGAGTGACTTTGATTAATTCAACATCATGCCCACATGTTATAATCAGTGCATAAAGATAATTAATGCATGTTTTTTTTTTTTTACTTCTTTGACCTAATTAAGTAGTTTTTTTCAAGCCTGGTATAATAGTAGAATGTAAAAAGATCAGGGGGTTGAAATAGTGTATTGGTGAAATGTTAAAAGGCTCTTGATTGACAGTCAAGAGCCTTAACATTTCACCAATACAGTATTTCGAACCCCTCGTCTTTTTACATTCTACTATTATACCAGACGCGACATGCAACGCATGCATCCCTTGTAACCACCCACTCAGATAGAAGAGTTAAACGAATAGTTCAGCGATTTTGCATATTTGCTAGAGATATTTGTTTCCTTACCTTGAAAGAAGTCTATGAACAAGGAGTGCCTGGAATCCACACTGCCAACAATAAGCAACATTAGCATTCTTTGCACCATTTGGTAACAGTAGATTCCTTTCAAGGTAAGGAAACACATATCAAAATATGCAAAGTCACTGGACTAACCCTTTAACTCTTCTATCTGAGTGGGCAGTGTCAATCAAGAGACTTTCAGCATTTCACCATAGCATTAACTCCACGCTACATTGATGTAGCGCCCCATCAGAGCGCAGGATAGGGTTTTTGTTGTCATGAATCTTGTTCTGGAGGCAGCTCTGCAGAGTGGTCATTATCTGGTACAGCCACAAAGTAATACAATTTTGACTTTGCAGCTGGTCCATTTAGCAGAAATCACTCAGTTCTGCCTCCACGGCAAGATTCGGGACTATAAACGTCAACCTGCCATTAGAGCAGCTGCAACTATAGCTAGCAGCTGGAATCAATGAGAGTGAATGAATAGGTTTGTGCTACTGCTAGCCCATCTACACGGGGGCTCATTTCTTTGTTCAAGTAATTTTCAGATTCATTCTTCAGCACCTCATCTCAGTCTCTGAATATGATTATAATAACTATGAACAAAGTCTGCGACTTTATGAAGATAATTGTACAACTGATACAGCAAATGATATCATTCATATACCAGGCAGGTTTAACTGAAAAAAGTACAAATGTAGGATCTAAATTTGTTGTCCTTTGTAGTTCAGTTGGTAGAGCATGGTACTTGTAACGCCAGGGTAGTGGGTTCAATTCCTGGGACCACCTAAATGTAAAATGTATGCACACATGACTGTAAGTTGCTTCTGATAAAAGTGTCTAAATAGCATATTTGATTCATCTTTTGTTGATTTTCCATTTCCATGATAAATAATCCATATAATAATTCACATTTTCTGTTGCTGCATTATTATTTTCCTGCTGTAGCAAACTGGCTCAAATATGTACAATCAAACATCATTACGTATAATAATCAGTACATTACGATTAAAATATTGTCTATGTCCATTGACCAGGTATGTGTATACTATGCAAGTGTTAACCAATATCTATAATGGGAGCGCCAGAAGCTAATGGGATTACTGCATTATGCTCTGAGCATCTTTATACATTTCAAGTATTAAGTTGGAGCAGGAAGCTGCTTTACATATGACCACTCTTACATTGAGGTCGCAGTCTTTGTTTCTCAAGGCTTTCTCAAGAGGGGGGATCCTACTCTACACACTGGATATGCTAATGAATCCATGGCAAAGAGCTGCTGAGCCGGTAGATATTGCTTTTATTTGCTTATTTATGAGATGCTCGGTTTTATTTCCATAGTTTTGTTGTTTCTCTTCCAGGAAGAAGCGACAGCGACTAGTGCAGGGTTTCCCAAACGCGTTCTTCAGGACCCCAAGGTGTGCACGTTTTTGGTTTTTGCCCTAGCAGTACACAGCTGATTCAAATAATCAACTAATCATCAAGCTTTGATAATTTGAATCAGCTGTTTAGTGTTAGGGTAAAAATCAAAACGTGCACACCTTGGGGTTACGAGGACCGAGTTTGGGAAACACTGGACAAGAAAATTAACTAAAACTAGAACAGAGTTAGTAAGTAATAATTCAAATAAACTACTTACAGTTACTTGTTTTAATTAAGTGAGAGCTTTGAACTTGAAACACATTTGATTTAATACTCATAGCTTCTTCCTGAGCCGTGTTTTTTTATTTTATTCTCTGCACCAACTGAAATGAAATTGACGATAGTTCCAGCATACCAACAACCATGGAGCCATGTTTCGCAGAATTTGCACTTTTCTGCCAAAGCATGGGGTCATATCAAAGCATGTCTGAATAAATTGAGGCTGTAGCAGAGTGCCACAAAGCTCTGTTCAGTGGTGAACCTTTGCTAACCTTTTCTAGCCACTGACCTTCAATAATGAGAATTTGTTGTCTCTTGTTCCTGAGACAATCCTCCATTGAAACAACTGCCATTCATTCAAGTTCCCCTCCACCCTTTGGGTGACCTCTCTCAAACTGGTAATTAGCTTGCAGTTGCAATTCTAAAGCACAAAACCCACTGCAGACAATATTCCATTCATTTGTGGGTAGGAAATTCAAATATAGGCTTCATAATCGTCCACACTCTCTTGTGTGTCGATGGACCACACGCTGCATACTACTGTAGCACAGTTGACAGCATAGTATGCCTACTATCCATATGTGTGAATAATGGATGGGGCATAACTTTTCCACAACTTTACCATAAGTAACTACAACGTTTTCTTTTTCAAACTCATCAACTTGGCATTTGACTTTGAGAATTGAAATAGCCATAATCAGCAGTTTCTTTTTTATTATCTTGAATTCCACAAAATGCTTTGATCTCAGCTCTTGTGAAACTAGTTGTTTAGGTTGTTTAGCCCCAAGATTCAAGATATGTATTTTTGAACTCCCTCTCTTTACAAGCCCCCTCATCTTCGACCCTCTTGAATAAACCCATCATCATCATCCAGCCGTTCCCAGGGTGTTCCGCTAGTGTTGCACATGGTGCAGGAAGAGGGGGATGGGAGAAGGTGAGTGAGAGAGGGAGTGGGAAATGAAAGGAGGAAAAGGAAGATAAGAAAATGGAGGAAAATGCCCTTTGAATGGATTTAAAAGTCTGTGGGATTTCATGTAGCGAGAGAGCGAGAGAGAGAGAGAGAGTTTAATCTTTTTCATATCCTTTAAGGAATTCCCTAATTGATTAATGACTTCCATCTCATTGGGACTGGGTGCAATTTAAAGCTTAACTGAAGACTTTTACATCACATTCCTTAAAACAACACCAAATGAGAGAAAGAGATGATGAGAGTGGGAATGAAAGAAAGAAGGGAAAATTATGGACATCTTCAGTAACTAAGAAATCATTTTAATATATTAATTGTAAATATCGCTATCCTTAGGCCTATAAACATAAACATGTCATTACTGTAGGCAGGAGTGTTTGTGTCACTATAATGACACACAGTATATGTATTGGTAATGTTTGTTAATTTTACAAAGAGACTAGGTAGGAGGTTCACAGTGTGCTGGT
Organism: Salvelinus namaycush; assembly: GCF_016432855.1. Lineage (NCBI taxonomy): Eukaryota > Metazoa > Chordata > Actinopteri > Salmoniformes > Salmonidae > Salvelinus > Salvelinus namaycush. Next base: position 50,276,273 of record NC_052308.1, on the reverse strand, counting down.
CATAGCCACTCATTGAGATTGATAAATTGCAAAGGGGCCCAATCTTGCCTGTAGTGAGAGGGGGGGTGACAAACTCAATATACTTTAAAATGACTCAAACCAAATTGAGACTGTGTAGAAATTATAATGGACCTACTGTACATTTATTCAGTTTCTTGACTCTGTCCAGCTCGCTAATAATCACGGAAATTTAAGCTAGACAGTCAGGGAGTATAAAAAAATACCAAATCGATGGAGGACTAGCGTTTGCAAATTTTGACAGGGGGGAAATATTTGTACAAATCATGGCCAGGGCCGACCCTAGCCTTTTGGGGGCCATAAGCGAGATTTGGTGGCAGTATTTTTTCAGTATTACTTGAATATCCCTTTGAGCATGGTGAAGTTATTATACTGAACAACAAAAAAACATGTAAAGTGTTGGTCTCATGTTTCATGAGCTGAAAAAGATCCCAGAAATGTTGCATATGCACAAAATGCTTACTTCTCTCACATTTTGTGCACAAATTTGTTTACATCCCTGTTAGTGAGTATTTCTCCTTTGCCAAGATAATCAATTCACCTGACAGGTGTGGCATATCAAGAAGCTGATCAAACAGCATGATCATTACACAGGTGCACCTTGCATTGGGGAGAATAAAATGCCACTCTAAAATGTGCAGTTTTTTCACACAGCACAATGCCACAGATGTCTCAAGTTTTGAGGGAGTGTGCAATTGGCATGCTGACTGCAGGAATGTTCACCAGAGCTGTTGCCAAAGAATTTCATTCTCATTTCTCTACCGTAAGCCACCTCCAACGTCATTTTAGAGAATTTGGCAGTACATTCGAACCAGCCTCACAACGCCAGACCACGTGTAACCACGCCAGCCCAGGACCTCCACATCTGGCTTCTTCACCTGCGGGATCGTCTGAGACCAGCCACCCGGACAGCTGTGGGTTTGCACAACCAAATAATTTCTGCACAAACTGTCAGAAACCGTCTCAGGGAAGCTCATTTGCGTGCTCGTCATCCTCACCAGGGTCTTGACCTGACTGCAGTTTGGCATCGTAACCGACTTCAGTGGGCAAATACTCCCCTTCGATGGCCACTGGCATGCTGGAGAAGTGGGCTCTTCATGGATAAATCCCGGTTTCAACTGTACCGGGCAAATGGCGTCGTGTGGGCGACATTGTGAACAGAGTACCCCATGGTGGAGGTTGCGTTATGGTATGGGCAGGCATAAGCTACGAACATCGAACACAATTGCATTTTATCAATAGCAATTTGAAGGCACAGAGATACCGTGACGAGATCCTGAGGCCCATTGTCGTGCCATTCATCCGCTGCCAACACCTCATGTTTCGGCATTATAATGCACGGACCCATGTCGCAAGGATCTGTACACAATTCCTGGAAGCTGAACATGTTGCAGTTCTTCCATGGCCTGCATACTCACCAGACATGTCACCCATTGAGCATGTTTGGGATGCTCTGGATCAACGTGTACGACAACATGTTCCAGTTCCCGCCAATATCAGGTCACTTCAAATAGCCATTGAAGAGGAGTGGGACAACATTTCACAGGCCACAATCAACAACCTGATCAACTCTATGCGAAGGAGATGTGTCATGCTGTGTGAGGTCACACCAGATACTGACTCGTTTTCTGATCAACGCACCTACCTTTTTTTAAGGTACAGTATTTGTGACAAACAGATCAGTGGAGGCTGCTGAGGGGAGGACGGCTCAATGTAATGCCTGGAATGGAGTCAATGGAATGGTATCAACCACATGGAAACCACATATTTGATACCATTCCATTGATTTCATTCCAGACGTTATTATGAGCCGTCCACCCCTCAGCAGCCTCCAATGCAGCAGATGGATATCTGTACTCCCAGTCATGTGTAATCCATAAATTAGGGCCTAATGAATTTTTCAATTGACTGATTTCCTTATATGAACTGTAACTCAGTAAAATCTTTGAAATTGTTTCACGTTTCATTTATATTTTTGTTCAGTGTAATTACACTTTGGATGGTGTATCAATACACCCAGTCAATACAAAGCTACAGGTGTCCTTCCTAGCTCAGTTGCTAGAGAGGAAGGAAACCACTCAGGGATTTTCACCATGAGGCCAATGGTGACTTTAAAACAGTTACGGAGTTTAACGGCTGTGATAGGAGAAATTAAGGATGGGTCAGCAACATTGTAGTTACTCCACAATACTAACATAAATGACAGAGTTAAACGAAGAAAGCCTGTACAGAATAAAAATGTTCCAAAACATGCATCCTGTTTGCAACAAGGCAGTAAAATAGTATTGTGGCAAAGCAATTAACTTTTTGTCCTTTGTTTGGGGAAAATCCAATACAACACATTACTGAGTACCGCTCTCCATATTTTCAAGCACAGTGGTGGCTGCATCATGTTATGGGTATGGTTGTAAAAAATAAATGGAATGAAGCTAAGCACAGGCAAAATCCTACAGGAAAACCTGGTTCAGTATGCTTTCCACCAGATACTGGGAAATGAATGAATCTTTCAGCAGGACAATAACCTAAAACACAAGGCCAAATCTACATTGGAATTGCTTACCAAGAAGATAGTGAATGATCCTGAGTGGCCGAGTAACAGTTTTGACTTAAATCTACTTGAAAATCTATAGCAAGAACTGAAAATGGTTGTCTAGCAATGATCAACAACCAATTTGACAGAGGTTAAAGAATTTTGAAAAGAATACTAGGAAAATGTTTCACAATCCAGGTGTGTAAAGCTCTTAGAGACTTACCCAGAAATACTCATAGCTGTAATCGCTGACAAAGGTGCTTCTACAAAGTATTGACTCAGGGGTGTGAATTCTAATTTAAATTAGAAATTTCAGTATTTCGTTTTCATTGTCTAAAAACATGTTTTCACTTTGTCATTATGGGGTAATGTGTATAGATGGATGAGATTTTTTTAAATATTTAATACATTTTGAATGCAGGCAGTGTACAATACATGACAACAAAATGTGGAATAAGTCAAGGGGTATGAATACATTCTGAAGGCAGTGTATATTATAACGTACGTATGTACCTGCTAGCCATTGCTATTGTAGAATGCTAGTAACATGTTGTCCTTAATTTCTGAACATCTTTAACTGAAACTGTTTGCGATCTGTTACAACATACTGTAAATAATACAGTATATAGCAATTACATTATCAAACCCGTACAGCAAAGTACATTGTTTTCAAGGTATAAGCTAATCAAATCCATAAGCTTAAAAACAAACGTTGAATTTCATCATGATTATTTGCCCTTTCCATGTTTTTGACAGCGACATGGAAATATTTATATATTGGGGATTCTCCAAGCATTTCCAATTGCACATCAAAACCAGTGGAAAGAAACCAAAACAATAGTGACCTTTACGAAACATGTTATATTAAGTATGAAAGGTCAGCTGGTGGGGGTGGTGCAAGAGTAAAGCAGAGACACAGGTTACGTCCCAAATGGCACCCTCTTACCTATATAGTGCACTACTTTTGACCAGGGCCCATAAGGCTGGGAAGAGGGTGCCATTTGGGACACAAGCACAGACAAATAATCGGGCAGCTATCCAGAGAAAATGGTGGAGGTGGAGGATGTTGGAAACCCTTCAGCTCCTCTTGAATGTATTGCTTTTCAATGAGAGCCTTGGAGATGCTTGGCTATGCAAGATGTCGGCCATCTTGGAGAATCGGGTAAATTTAGTAGGCATGTTGCACCTAGGTTAGAGCTACTTGATGGACTTGGATGGGTTTTTAAGGATTTTTGCTATTGCTATGTTTTTGTAGTTAAATTATGATCATTGGATTTCACCAATTCAAAGTGAGTGTCAAATTGGGGTATAGTGTTGTCACGGCGCTCCTCTTCTTCTGAGGAGGAGTAGGAAATATTGGACCAATGTGCAGCGTGGTAAGTGTCCATAATTAGATTTTTAATAAATCAAATGAACAAAATAACAAAAACACGAACAAACAACCGAAACAGTTCTGTATGGTGAAACAGACACAGAAATTAACTACCCACAACCCATAGTGAGAAAACCGGCTACCTAAGTATGATTCTCAATCAGAGACAACGATCGACAGCTGCCTCTGATTGATAACCATACCAGGCCACACACAGAAATACAAACATAGAAAAACAACATAGAATGCCCACCCCAACTCACGCCCTGACCAAACACAGAAATAGACAACCTAGACATAAAACATAGAAACATACAAAGCAAACTATGGTCAGAACGTGACAAGTGTTCATACTTTTTACAGTGTTATCTGTGCAAAAGCATTACAAATGTATTCTCTGGTTTCAGTTGTTTTTCTTTTTATGCAGTGCTATTTGTGATATTGTCCAACGTACAATGCGCACACTATGGGAATATATATATTTACAATATTCAATTCAGTTTTATGATGTTTAAGAGATAAGATTTGTTGAAATAATTATAATTTTCTAAAGGAGTCCTTAACTGGGAGGCACAATAATTCAAACAATTCTTCAACATGCTTGGAAATCTTTGAAAATCGACAGTAATATCTGTAATTGTGTTACAGGGGAAATAGATTGCGGACTGGCACGAATTGAGTTAAACATTGATATTTTCAATTGGATTGCTTGGAAATTAAATTTGAACTTCCAAAAGACCAGCTATTTAATCTCATTCCTGCTTGAGAATATCTGAAAAACATTACTTTCCAAAACCATACAGCATAGCAAAAGTCAAATCTAAATCCATCAGGTATATTAAAATGTCTGGAACCTGTATGAAAAGAGGGAAAACCCATCGAGAAATGACATGTTTGTAAAGACCTTGAGACACCACGAATGAAATTCCTGTCATACCCCCCTCTGGAATTCCGCTCTACGATTTTACAAGATTATGAATTTTACAAATATTTCTCCCTCTTGGTATCAATCATCCACAGCCTGATATTTGAATGAGCCAAATGCATTCCAGAGCATGTGAACTCTGACCTTCCCTGTTTGATACACTCTATATCGTTGAGGTTAATGACAGCAGCCAGCGTGCACAGGCCTGTGGGATCGTCTCAGTGCAATCGTCTAGTGTCCTTGTGTGCTGTTATGAAAAGAGCTCAGCTGAGGTAAGGACACAAAGTGGGGCTGGCAAGGCACTAGTAGCACTAGGTCCGCCTGGCACTAGACACCTCGCTAAAGCTAATAACCTAAATGTGGAGCTCAGCATGGGATCAGAAGAGTTGTGAGTCACTCAGAATGATTGCTCCTATAGCAACAATAAGCACTGGGTAGAAAATGCAATAAGTCTTTGTCTTGTCTAACCTTGTCTTGCCTAACCTTGAAAAATACATGTAGGTCTTTTGCCAACGATGGACGTTTAAAGGGTTTTGAAAATGGACTTGAATCCATATGGAAGTTGAAGAGGTAGAACACCTCCATGTATTGGGTAGCCATAGGATATCTTTTATGGTACCATATCGCCACAACACTCAGTGAGTTTTTTCATGTTTTTAAATGTTTGAGACAATAGCCGGTTAAACAATTATTTCAAAATCAGTAAGACGAAAAATGCTATTACGTCAGTGGGTGAGGGATAAGGGGTGTTGCATTCTTCTGCTAGTTTTACCTAAAATGTCTGTCATGCGGTAAGACAGAGATGGACAGTGGCTTTTGTGATGGATCAGCTTGTGACTGCCTTTGACAGCCCTGTTGATGTGTTGCTAACTGCTGGTACCTGCCTCTGATTGCCTACTGAACATGCAATTGGAATTCAAGTAAAAGGTGTTTGTTGAGTACAGAGAGAACTTCTAAGACATGGTTCACCAAATCCCAATCCCAGCGGTCAAAATCTAGCACATGATGTATTAATGATTCTGGTTGTAAAATAGTTTGAATATGTATTTTTCATTATTAAAATGGAATGGGAAATACGTCATATTTAGGTTGTTACCTGGTCAGATTACAACCCAATAGAGATGGGGTTTTTTCTTGTTGCAATTTTTTTAATTAACAATATGCCTTATATAGGCAGTGTGGTACCTTACCATTACATTATAAAATACATCACAATCACATCTTTGCAACCTTATCATGACATTATATAAAAGACATCAGAATGATGTCATTGCAACTAGTTTTGACCGCTGGGATAATACTAGGTATGCACATTTCTGCTTTGAGAAATGTGGACCAATGCTCATACTCTTGAATGAAGATCAATTCTCCTAGAGGGCAAACATACCTACTATATTATGTCCCAATGTCTTGCTGTTAGCAAAAATGTGGATTTTTTTGTTGTTGTTGAATTTACCAACAAATCAATATCATACAAACTGTACATTTACTCTTTAGTATTTTAGTATTTTAGTCTAAAGAAAGAATCCTCATCTTTCAACACAATAGACAGGAAAATGGTCTCTTTTACCATCCCCCTTGGAGTTTTAGAGTTTGAGCAATGCCATTTACGTTATGTAAGGACCAGGCAACATTCCAACCACTCATCCAGAAGTATTCAGAATGACAGCTTTATCTTGACTGTATCATGTAGTTAACTCCCCAGGAAAGTGGCAATGTTTGGAAACTACATTTGACTAACTCCTGTACCCCATAACACAAGGCTCTCCAACCCTGTTCCTGGAGAGCTACACTCCTGTAGGTTTTTGCTCCAACCCCAGTTGTAACTAACTTGATTCAGTTTATCAACCAGCTAATTATTTGAATCAGGTTTGCTAGATTAGGGTTGGAGTGAAAATCTACAGGACAGTAGCTCTCCAGGAACAGGGTTGGAGACAACCTGCCATAACACCACCTGCCATTTGCCCTAGTATTTTGGATGATAAAATGGTCTGGGGGACATTGAGCTTCTGTCAAACAAACTCTTCCATTTTGAGCTAACATGGCAGCTATTAGTCACTTGAGATGAGGGCACAATTCAAATTTCTCAAATTGTACGATGGTTTTTTCCCCACTGCCTTTCGCTGTACCACAGCCTTCCTTTGCAGTTTAGGCTGTGTGCCATTAATTATGCTAAAAGATTCGTCTAACATCCCCCACTTTGGTAGAACTAATCTCATGCGTGATAATCAAGAATACTTATTCTCTGAGAGCAATTCTGTGCGCACAAAATAAGTATCTTGAATTTTAGATACACGAAAAAGGGTTCTACGGATTTACACCATCTTAAAACGTTATATAACCCACTCTACGCTCACGACAGACTTAAATAAGCGAAGGTTATGCAACTCCACCTAACTGCACTTTGCCATTGAATAGCAAAGCAAATTAAGTAGGTGCAAAGGAATTTACAAGTGAAGCAAAACATTGTACCAGATTCCTGCTTTTGTTCTCGACACGCATTAAGCCGCTGTTTTCACATAAAAAGAAGGTACAGCTGTAAAGTATTTCCTCTCGCACTGATGACTCACAGGAAGTTAGGGAAAAGTGAAAAATAAGTCACAGCCCCACACACAGCAGTACTGTTCCAACACAACACAGTGAACAGCAGATCAGGGTTACGTCTCAAATGCCACCCTAATCCCTCTTTCATGCACTACTTTTGACCAGGGTCCATAGGGATCTGGTCAAAAGTAGTGCTCTATATAGGGAATAGGGTGCCATTTGGAACGTAGTACAGTACAGGGCTGCCAGCAAGGGGGGGGGGGGGGGGGGTACTAGGAAGTGTTATTTTTCACTATTATGTATAACTCTGCCTGCTTATAAATTCAGAATGGCCAGTGTATGTGTAAAGCCTTTCATGGACTGATTAATATTTTAACAGAAACATTGCTTTTTTATCAGAAGAACATTTTTCCCATTTCTATCCTCTGCTCTTGATGTAAGCCTTGTGTCACTACGCATTACAGGCTTTTGCTTTTATCTCACATGATTATATTACTAGATCAGCCACCATCGCTACATCACCCCCCCTTTTAGAGATCAAAAATAGACCTTTGTCTCAAATTGAACACAGGGCATTCTGATTCTTCTTCACTCAGTTCATCCACTACTTGTTCTCTCTCTCTCGCTCTCTCGCTCTCTCTCTCTCTCTACACTGATTATACAAAACATTAGGAACACCTGCTCTTTCCCTGACATAGACTGACCAGGTGAATCCAGGTGAAAACTATGATCCCTTATTGGTGACAAATACTATTTTATTTTATTTGGATTTGTTAAATTCACTTCAATCAGTGTAGATGAAGGGGAGGAAGCAGGTTAAAGAAGGATTTTTAAGCCGTTTTGTGTCAAGAACTGCAATACTGCAGTGTTTTTCACTCTCAACAGCTTCCTGTGTGTATCAAGAATGGTCCATCACCCAAAGGACATCCAGCCAACTTGACACAACTGTGCCCCGATGAAGTGAGGTTGTTCCGAGGGCCCCCAAAAAAGGGTGGGGGTGCAACTCAATATTAGGAAGTTGTTCCTAATGTTTGGTATACTCAACTACTCTATTATATATACACTGAGTATATCTTGATACACACAGGAAAATGTTGAGCGTGAAAAACCCAGAAGCGTTACAGTTGATACATTCAAACCGGTGCGCCTGGCACTTACTACCAAACCCCGTTCAAAGGCCCAAAATCTTTTGTCTTGCCTATTCACCCTCTGAATGGCACGTACACAGTCCATGTCTCAATTATCTCAAGTCTTAAAAATCCTTCTGTTAAACTGTCTCCTCCCTTCATCTACGCTGATTGAAGTGAATTTAATAAGAGACATCAATAAGGGATCATAGCTTTCACCTGGATTCACCTGGTTAGTCTGTGTCATGAAAAGAGCCAGTGTTCCTAATGTTTTGTGCACTCAGTGTTTATCTTTCTCTTCATCACAATCAGTTATCACTGTTATATTCTGGTGACGTTCTCATGAGTTGTAAGGTAAAAGCTGTACATGATTCAAATATTGTGTCCAAAAATACCTATTTGTAGGTAGCATTATTGCTATAGCAGGCTACAGGCCCTTGAAGCATTGGTTTAGCTAACGCTGGCCTCACTGAAAATACCAGCCAATGTAATGGTTCCCCATTCCCAGAGTAATCCACATTCTTGGATCTCATTAAAGTTATCAATTAGCTGATCAACATTTTATGCTGTCCGTGCACATTTCCTGCAAGCCGTACGTATCTACAAACTGACTGCTGCACCAAGAGAATTCTCTCTCTGACAGATCAATTTTATGTCTCAAACTACAGACATATAATACGATTAATGCTGTGAGATATGTTTACTGCTTTAAAAATATAAATATTTATGTGTACTCTCTCTCGCTATATATACCTTACTCTTATACAGAAGCTGGCCCTATAGAATATACTGTACAGTAATGGTCCTGTGCCAAAAAAAGTAGGTACCATAACAGTCATAATCTGCATAGTTAAAAGTGATGAGAATCCCCCAGCATGCTCGCCAGCTAGAATCCCCCCACCCCCACCCGAATACTCCAAAGTCACCAGTCAGCATGATTCATATCACAGCATTAGGATTTAAATATACACCTAATTTGATATGTAAATATAGGCCTACATATGCATCATATATTATACATATACTTGCAATATGTTATCTACCCGGTAGTAATTTCACGAACCCTGAAAAGAAAACCCCCTGATGGTATACTTAACGGGGTGATAATTCAATAAAGATGGACATTTTTCATCCCTAAATTGCATTTGAAAAGCATAAAAGAATGACACGGCTAATTCTTAGCTCCAACAACAGTGTGGACTGACGGAATACATTCAGTCATTCAGTTCCATATTGTACAGTTCCTGTACGCAGCCCCTAGAATAAGGTTGAATTAAATATTTATCACAAATAGCTGTATTAATCATAAATATTCATAGCAGTACAGTTGTTATTTTCTTAGAAAATGTATTTACAGTGCTGGCATAACATTTTGCAATTATTCAACAGGACAGTTCAGCAAAGCCTCACTACAACACAATTTTGCTTTACTATTGCTATTAATGAATTATTCCTTAGAAACATGTAGAAATACAACGTTTAGTTTCATGGTTAGTAGACATGGGTGAGTCTATTGATTTCTATCGTTTGGTATTACTGTAAGTGAGGACCACGCTTTCCTCTTCATATGATTATGGTTTCTTCAAGCAACTAGATTTTTTTTCTTCTGATTTTGAATCAATACGAGGAGACTTGGGGTTTTACAATCACTCATCTGGAATGTAACAGCGTGAGAATGAGATAATTCCTAGTATGAATAATACAGAGTACAGAATAATCCACTAAGTGTATGATTTGTTTGTGGAGAGAAACAAGAAGTTTCTGTCTCTCTCTCTAGATCTATCCCCCTCCCTCTATTACTCTCAGAGCACCTCTAACTCAAAATGCTAGTTAGTCAGATCATCATTTGTAGTGCAAATGTTGCCCAAATGGTAAGTTAAATGAATAGCAGTGTCTAAACGACATAATAGTTTCAATGCCAATCCACTTAGTCAACATCAATCAATTGATACTGAAAAGACAGTACTAGCGAGAGAAGAAAGCAAAACACTGAGAGAACATTGAGTCCTCTTGCATTTCTCTGTTTTGGAGAAAAGACAGCTATATTGCCAATTTAGAGGAAATAAACATAATATTAAACCGACTCAGACACAGCTGTCCAGACAGAAACAGTCTCTTTAAAAAAAATTTTTTTTTATCTCTCTCTCTTCTATAATGTGCACAGGTGCAGCTTAATTCAATTGGAAAATGTTGCCATGGTATTACATTAATATGTTTCCATGTTACCAGTACAACTGTTGTCATGGAGATGATTGAACTTATTTAAGGCCGAAACAGAGTCTGGTTCAAAAGGAGCTTGCATGTTTTCATTGTCCTTGTTTCATTTGGATTTGTTTCTAGCCACACAGAGGGTATTTGAATTGATACAACACAGTGCCTCACGTATTAGAATAAAGAAAAAGTCGAGGGGGTGTGGTATATGGCCAATATACCACGGCTAATGGCTGTTCTTAAACACGACGCAATGCGGAGTGCCTGGATACAGCCCTTAGCCGTAGTACTGTATGTTGGCCATATACAACAACAAAAAATGAGCAGCCTTCTTGCTATTATAAACTGGTTAGAAATATAATTAGAACAGTAAAAATACATGTTTTGTCAAACAGCAGTCAGGGCTCAAACCCCCCATTTTATAATTAGGTGTATAAAATCAGAGGTTGGCTTTCAATGAACATCAGATTTCCACTGGTATATATACACTAGTTGTATTGTGCAAAATATAGAAATTACGTGCTGAAACGATAAACTGCCTTTAGAAAAAATAAGTTGTTTTTGTTTACAATTACATGAATGTCACTTGGACCGTTGGTTAGGTTGGATAAGTTAGGTTAGTTAGTGTAGTGTTCACTTACCTGTTGTTAGGTTAGTTGGTTAGGTTGGTTAGGCTTGTTTGAGTTACTTTTGACCATTTCAGCCAAATATGCACCGAAGGAGGACTGTCTCAATTTAGAGGTTGTCACAAGGAACTCCCCTTACAACCCTATCTGGCTTCATCTCAAATGGCACCCTATTTCCTACATAGTGAACTACTTCTGATCAGAGCACACAGGGCACTGTTAAAAAGTATTGCACTATGTAGGGAATAGGAGAAACTCTGTCTGCAGCCACATCTTTCACCAGAGGATTTACCATTAATTGACAGTGGAGTGATATGACAGTTGGGTATTTTATTCTCTCCACCTTGTCAGAGTGGCTTGTTAGTTTGGCCCCATCTTCCCAGAATTCTCTTCTTGCATTCCAGTGACTTTTCAAAAGTCCACTGACTTTTCACCGCACGATGAATGAAAGAAAGAAAATAGTAGCAATGGCAGTCAAAGTGTTGCATAAGAGTCATTTGGTCTCTTACTCTCCATTGGCTTAAATGTGGTTTGAACGGTTTCATTTTCACTGAACATACACAGCCATGGCCCATTTGCCACACAGTTAGTCTTGACTGCCTCTCAGTTTCACCTACAGTATGTGTGGCCACCGATGTAGAAACAAGGGAATTTTCTGTGTTATTTGAATGTGTGGGAGGACCATGGTTATTCATGTAGGCCTTTATTAAGCAAGCAGTAAGTTGAGAAGATTTGAGTTAAGAAGTTACTAGTGGGATTTTACAGCAAAGTAACGTGGTTCAGAGAAGAAGTCCAATGTTCAAACAAGTTGTGAGATTATGTATGAGTATGTAAAACAAGTTGTAAAGTACCAACATCTCATACAAAATAGCGTAGGATGCAGGCCTGAATTTGCTTGTCAATTCTGATACTGTATTCCAGTATATTGTGCCAACATATAGTCTCATTAAAATATGTCAAATATTGACATTTAACCACTGTATTTATGTCATCTGAGCTGACATATGACTTTGTTAAACATGTATTTCCATGTGCTGTGACTGAATAAATGCAATGAACACAATGAAACGTTACATTTTTTTAAGGCTAGAATCCTTTGATTCTCTCAAACTGCATTGTACCATCGAAAAGCAACAGAAACCGACATCCACATGTCATTGCACCTATATCAAATGAGCCAAGATGGTTGGACAGCAAACGACCACTAAAGTAACAGACCAGGGCCCTAAAAGCATCTAGGGCTAAAGGACCTGCAGCCCTCATCTGGACCAAGTGTCTTTACTATCCTCACTACAGACATCTCAGAAAGATTTGCTGGTGGTGGGGCAATTCAGCACTGAGGGATGCGTCAGGGGCTGTCAAATAAAAAGTGAGTGCTTTCCCTGGGTAATTTAATCCCGCACTTTTATGGAATCATCAGTGCCACAGTGTGAGTAGTTAGAGCCGGAGTAAAAGGACCATAATTGTCGTTCTTTCATTCTGCCGTAATACAGGGAATAATATATGTGCCATAATTACAGACTAGATAATAGTCGGCAGCAGATTGGAAATGCCTAACGTCCTGTGTTTAATGTCAATGGAAGGTACATCATATCTAGTCCATTTTGGCTATTTTGGTGCTAGTCAAACCTTACGTCAAAGCATAAGTCGGACCTTGTGGCTTGACTTGCATGATTGCCCAAAATGTTCTCAAATGTTCTCAAATCGTTTTAAGATGATTGAAGAAGTGTAAAGTTGTATTTCTCAATAAATGAAACCAAACAGAAATTATTCTGGGGCATTGATTTGAGTCATTTGTTTAAATTATGCGTAGGAGGGACATGCCATGAAAGGTCTTCTTTCTGCTACAATTAAAAGGCAGTTAGAGTGCATGGGAATTCAGGTATGTAAGTGTATTCTTTGGTTCCCGGTTTGCTTATAGTGATTGTCAGAAAGATTTTTGATGGACATTATAATGTGCTAATCGGCAACACTAGCCATTGAGTTACTCACTCATACCATAGTAGCTTCTCTATAAGTACAGCACTTGTAACTACTGTGATTGAACACTATTTTTCCCACCAATTTTACATATCTGTGTTCTTTCACCAGAAATGATTGCTTATATTATGACTGTTCTCAGATTTTGAATTCATAGATGTTAGGTGTGTATTTAAAAAAATGTTGTTGCAAAATACTATACAGTACGGTATATAACAATTGACATTTTGCTGATCATCTGGTCCATGATGTAACCTGTCATGTTTCTCTGCTGCCTGAAATATTGTATGTCAACATTAACTCCATCTGTGCAGTTACGAACCCATGTTTCTTTACTGGAGAAAAGCAGCTCCTAGTTCCATGTTGTTGTCACCAGACATTTATGCCACTTGGGCCTTTCCATTCATATATGCCAGCTCATTCCTCTCGCTCTCGGCTAAACCAATCAAAGGTGAGCCTCCTGCTTCACCCAGATGGTCCAGGGAAGACATCTGCGTGTCTGACTTATGAATTCATGCCACTGGATTGGCTTTACACCAGCTGTATGTTTAATGCATGTACTGTACAGTAGGCCTATGTGGGAGAGCACGCAGTTGTTGATTTGACCTTTAACACTAGACATAAAGGTGGCTATGTTGGAATTTAACCACATAAAGCGCAATACCTTATAGTATGTCATTATAGTGACATAAGTTATACGATATAACTAATATGTCACCTAAAGTGACTTAACTACCTACTATTGCTAAAAAAGGACATGTTGACATATTTCTAAGCAGATATATCTGTCCCATTTTGAAATGGAACCACATTAAGCGCAATACCTTTAGTGTATTTTCATCACTGCCTTAAATCAACACAGCAATGTATAGCTCCACAAATGAACTCCCCAGCCTTGCCTCCCTTTACAACATACCAGCAGGTCGACTCTCTCATTTTCACATTTTCCATCATCTCGCTCATCATGAAACATTACTGCAATGAGATCCGTGGATGGGAGAAACAGAGCAGACAGAGCGTTCCACAATCCTTAAATAAACTCAATGTGACAAGATGGTTACTTTCTCTCTCTGCTGTGACAGTTAATTCTGGACTAGGAAAAATGTCAGAAATGTTTAGCTGCGCTTGACTAGAGTTAATTACAGCCCCTGAGGAAACTCTGACTGGAGCTGCTAATGGCATTGACTTGCAGATAACATTCCTTTTACATTAATGTTTTTAGCCACAGATCTAATTTGCTTAATATCAAATATTTAGGTTGCCGCAATTAAATTGACAATGTTACAGTTTAAAAATAGAAGTGTCTTTTTTTTCTCTCCAATTGTTGCGTTGGCAGAGTCAGGCATCATGCTTTTGCTTTGTTAAGGTCATTTTTGTTCGACGCGCCGGTGTGATGAGAAATTGTGAAAGGACGCCAATTATCTGTAGTTAGATTATGAATTCGAATTTAACAACACATGAAAAAATGAACATATGATTTGTAGCATTTACTCACTCACGCTCACATGGTCATCTTTTACCATGATTGTCTCTTGAGACACAATATTAGATGTCATGATAAGGCTGCAAGTTTCAGGTAACTTTCACTAAATTCCCAGGTTTTCCAGATATCCTGGTTGGAAGATTTATGGAATCAGAAGGGAATAAGCCGAAAATTCGGAATCCTATAAACATGATTTTTCTGCAATCCTACATGTGGATATAGATATTTTTACCAGCTTCGCTCATCTAGTCTCAAGTTGATTATACCTTTCTGAAAGTAGTAGATTTTAAGTAACAATTTGTCAAGTAAAGAGAAACCTGCACAATACTCTTGCTAGTTTCACTTATTTTTATTCAGGCTTACGTGTCGGGCTCTTGGCCTTCGTCAGAGCTTTTTGAAAGTTTGTAAAAAAGTTATAAACTAACAATATGTCAACAATGTGGGGCGGTTTCCCGGCCACAGATTAAGCCTAGTCCTGGACTGAAAAGCATGCTCAATGGGGAATATCTTTCAAAATGTGTTTTTAGTCCAGGACTAGGCTTAATATGTGTCCGGGAAACCATCCCTATATGTCTTGTCAGGTGAAAATCGGCATTATTGTTGCCATTATTCTAACTATAGTGTCCTATAGTCATTATAGTCATTGTTGGATAGCATAATGTGTGTAATGTATTGTCTAAAAGTTGTGTAATGTGGCAGCATGGGGTGATTTAAAAAAAAATACAAATGTTGGAATTCTATGAAAAATAAAACAGTACTATATCTTGATTGGATAAGTATTCAACCCCCTGAGCCAATACATGTTAGAATTACCTTTGGCAATGATTACAGCTGTCAGTCTTTCTGGATAAATCTCTAAGAGCTTTCCGCAACTGGATTATGCAACATTAGCCCATTTTTGTTTTCGAAATCCTTCAAACTCTGTGAAATTGGTTGTTGATCATTACTAGAGAACCCTTTTCAGGTCTTGCCATAGATCTTCCTTCTTCCCACTCTGTCAATTACGGTTAGGATTGTGGAGTAACTACAATTTTGTTGATCCATCCTCAGTTTTATCCTATCACAGCCATTAAACTCTGTAACTGTTGTAAAGTCACCATTGGCCTCATGGTGTAATCCCAGAGAGATTTTCTTCCTCTCTTGCAACTGAGTTAGGAAGGACGCCTGTATCTTTGTAGTGACTGGTTGTATTGATACATCATCCAAAGTGTATTTAATAACTTCACCATGCTCAGAGGGATATTCAATGTCTGCTTTTTTATTTTGATCCATCTACCAATAGGTGCACTTCTATGCGAGGAGAAAACCTCCTGGTCTTTGTGATGAAATCTATGTTTGAAATTCATTGCTCGACTAAGAGACCTTACAGATAATTGTACGTGTAATTCAAGATAAAAAGGAGTTGGAGCACTCAATGACATAAAAGACAGAGATTGATTTATTTTTGATCACTTTAATCCATTGTACAGGAATGCGAACAGGTGACTGACGTTTCCACGTGAAGCTGAGGTTTTCCTGACCATTGCACTTAGCTCCTATTTATAGCCTAGTGGCCGATTGAGACACAACAATGTAAACAAATAATAATGATAATATGTTTCAAGGTCAATGGCAAATTATAGCACAAAATAATATGAGAAATAGTGTGTCTCATTAATCAATAGGCCCTGTCAAAATATACATACACTCTTAGAAAAATGGGTTCCAAAAGGGTTCTCTGGCTGTCCCCATAGGAGAACCCTTTTTGGTTCCAGGTAGAACCCTCTGTGGAAATGGTTCTACATGGAACCCAACATGGTTTCACCTGGAACCAAAAGGGTTCTACCTGGAACCTAAAGGAGTTCTTCAAAGGGTTCTCCTATGGGAACAGCCTATTAACTGTTTTTAGTTCTAAGTAGATAGCACCTTTCTTTTCTAAGCGTGCAGGTGATATTTGGGTGTCTGTGAATCCGGAGACACAGAGACCCCAAAAAATCAAGACAACAATAGTATAACATTGTTTAACCCTTTCGGATCCACAGTGTCTGAGGAGTACTGCCAGAATACCTCTCTGGATATGTTATCTGGCTACAAAGCGCACTACGTCCCATAGTGTCAGGTAAACAGTAGCCCTATTAAACCCCTATCTCAGTAGGTTGATTTCTTCATCTCAAAATGTGTTCTAGCATTGCCAGCCTTTTTAGGAGATACCAGGTATGTGCTTAAGATCATCATCAACTAGGGATGCGACACCGAGAGAATATTGGTTACACTTGACGTTCAGTCTCTCTATATCCCGCGTGACGCAGGACTACCTACGGGCGTTCTCTCGCTCTCTCAACACTAGACGGGAGGGTATCTTATCTCCGTCTAACTTTATTCTGTCTCTCACTGTCAAAGCCCTCACATCAAACGACTTCCAATATGAGGGCAGTTCCTACCAATAGATTCGGGGTAACGCGTTGGGAGCTGCATTCGCTCCTAACTATGCGAATTTATGTGTGGGACACTGGGAGGACACCTTCATTCATGGTGTCCAGAACAAAACAAAAAAAATCCAGAATGTCGCTCTTTGGAAAAGATACATAGTCGGGACAAAATAGACGTCTTGGCTCTTACAATCCACAAAAATAAAGAAAACAAGTTGGAGTCTACTATCTTCCGCAAGCCGCAGAGTAGAAATATACTTTAAGCGCATTCAGTAACCACACCGTACACCTTTAAGCGGTACATTCCTAAGACTCAAACGTAACTGTAGTACATACATAGATTTCGAGCGTAAAGCTAATGATGTGCGCACCTATACCCATGCTAGAGAGACTGAACGTCAAAGCCTACTCACTGGCACTAATAGAAACCAGGACAAAACGCCCTCACGTTTGTGTTTTTCCACGGAATACAGCGCATGTGCCGGTCGCGTCAAATCCATTGTATTGAAACACTGGAACATCTTCAAAAGTGATGCAAATATACGAGAGTTTAGAACATTGTCCGTCGCAGTTGTTTTCGCCGTGAGCGAAATCTTGCCGATTCAGTTACGCACAGCATGCAAGCTACCCAAGAAGAGTGCCGCTTCTTTTAGCTGGCCACAGTGTACATTGTGACAATACGACCAATACTAAAGTTTTTTACCACCCGAGAACAGTTAAAGAATACAAAAATCCAACGCTTCATTGATTGTAGCACCACACATATAATATACATGTTCAAAGGCATTGAAATTGAGCATCACTGAAAATAAGGCTGCTATTCGTAATAGAAATACGGACTATGCTATTGTGCGCCACTGCATCGAAGTCAACCATGGACCGCCTTCCTCCTTACACTTTGTAGCCATAGAACATGTCCACATTTCACCAAGAGGTGTCACCTTACCTAAACTTAAACAAAGAGAGGCACTCTGGCAGTACTCCTTAGACACTGTGGATCCTAAGGGTTGTTAGCTTGATGTTTTGGGTCTCTGTCTCCGGATTCATAGACAGCCACATTTCACCTATGTATATTTTTTACATGGCCTATTGATTAACGAGACACACTATTTATCGTATTATTTTGTGATATAATTTGCCATTGACCTTGAAACATATTGTAATTATTATTTTTACATTGTTGTCTCTCAATGGACCACTTGGCTATAAATATGAGCTAAGTGCAATGCTCAGGTCACTCTGAGGAAGCTGTCAGTCACCTGTTACCATCCTGTACAATGGATTAAAGTGAGCAACATGAAATTCCTTTTTTGTTGAGTGCTCCAACTCATTTTTTTACCTCGAATTAGTCCTTTTAGAAGTTTTTCTTGGTAAGCCGTTCTCTTGATTTTTGTCTTTGTTGTTGAGTACCCCTCCTTTCCTTTGTTTGCTGGAGCACCAAGGCCCATCTGAACTCTCATGTGACTTGTTAAGCACATTTTTACTCCTGACTTTATTTAGTCTTGTCATAACAAAGGGGTTGAATACTTATTGACTGAAGACATTTGAGCTTTTCATTTTTAATAATTCTAAAAATTTAAATAACCTAATTCTGCTTTGACATTATAGGGTATTGTGTGTAGGCCAGTGACAAAAAAAATCGAAATGTAATAAATTTTAAATTCAGGCTATAACACAACAAAATGTGGAAAAAGTTGTGGGGTTTGAATACCTTCTGAAGGCACTGTATGTTTTAATGCAATGCAATGACCTTCTATGGGCCGGTATCTAAATGCATTATTTTACAATGTCAATGTTATTAGAATATGATTTATTTGTTTGTCATGGCACTGCCTATGTCCTAAATAATTTAAGAGGTCAAATGGTTATTTTGACCTTAACATGTTAAACTGGTGTTTTGACTTGAGTGTGAGAATTGATGATGCTTGCAAAAACAATATTTATTCAGTGCTAAGCTAACCAAACCGTCCAAAGTTGGAAAATGTGATATGTTTGACATTCAACTATCTTAACTGTTGCTTCTGCACTTTGACATTTAGCCCCTGTGACCACCTGAGTAACTTAATATTTTTTCTTTCTTTCTTTCTTTCTTTCTTTTCCTTTACAAGTACCTCAATGTCTGAGACTTCCTCCGACATTTGGTGTCAGCGTTAGCTCACATGGCATTGTGGTTCCATCACTTCCTCCCTGCAGCCCGTTTTGGCATCGCTGCATTGGCACATGAAAACCTGTGAAATGTTCATGAAGGCACAACAACAGAGGGTCCAAAGGCGCCGTGAACCCAGTCCCTGCTATCAGAACCCCATAGATGGCCCGTGAAATGGGTTCGGCCCATATGACATGCTCCACTGCCAAATTCACTAGCTAACTAGCCATTTCAACTAGGCCTCAGACAATGATATTATTTACCGGAAGTTGGGGGCTATGCATAGAGATTGCCATTGGAGCCATAGGAAATCCATGTGAACTGGGGCGCAATCTTTTTCATTTTCCCCTGTGTCTCGCTCTCCTACTCTATACTCTCTGAAGGCTTCCAGTGTGTGGATTGTGCTAAAGCAGCCCATCCTCTTCATTGAGACTTCAGTGTACATCTGCCTATGGTAGTGTGTGAATTGTGAATGCAGCTGTCATTCCCCCACAAACCGTCACAATAGAACAGAGTCATTAGTATTATGCGCGATGCGCCTCGGCATCAAGCAACTACCACCCTTGACAAAAAAAAAAATTGTATCTGGAAACAAAGCCCTCGAATCCCGAGGGCTATAAGTGGCTTTACTTCACAACGGACTATGCTAATTACATTTTGCATGATTAATTGGACCAATTAGAATTAGTGGAGGAAGAAAATGATTCTTGGCAAGGTGAAAACATTAATTAGTTGTGAAAAAAACGTTTATTAATGTTAGGATTTAATCCCTCCCTTCCCAAATACAATGGGATTAAGAAGAAAAGACAGTTAATATGTGGCGTGTTCAATCATCCTGGGCAGCCATGGAAATAATGAGTGTCACTGTGCTACATCACCCACACAATGCCCCGCTCCCTGAAGACAGACACACATACAGTACACACACACAAACACACACAGGCACACGCACGCACACACAGCCCCACCTCCCCATTTCCAGCACCACAGTCACCCTTTAAGAAACCCCTGCCTCGTCTGTCACCCCAAAAAGCGTCAGTTGCAACAAACATTCCCCTCCTGATTGATGACTCTAGTCTACACAGATTATATGATTTATACACGCTAATCCTGTAAAAGATTTATGGCTGTGTGTGAGCATACAGTGCACGGTTGCGACATCAGAGGATAAACAACAATAGCAACAGCAGTGCAGTTAATGGCAGTCTGGCTAATAGGACTTGTAGTGAGAGTATATGTGTGTAATAGCATTACACTACTGTTCCTATCTGTGGTGCACTGTGTTGTATGTTCATAATGGTGGTAATAGGATGCTTGATGTGGTGGCTGAAAGAGCCTTTCACACAACAAGGGAGAGACAATGGTCCGCGTCCCAAATCCAAATGGCACCCTATTCCCTACGTAGTGCACTACTTCCCTATTGGCCCTCGTCAAAAGTTGTGCACTATATAGGGAATAGGTTGCCATTTGGGTGGCGCACAATCAGTGGAAGACAATGTAGCTGTTCTTTCACATTGTTCACACCCGTGTAATGCA
Organism: Salvelinus namaycush; assembly: GCF_016432855.1. Taxonomy (NCBI): domain Eukaryota; kingdom Metazoa; phylum Chordata; class Actinopteri; order Salmoniformes; family Salmonidae; genus Salvelinus; species Salvelinus namaycush. The sequence continues at coordinate 50,255,367 of NC_052308.1, read as the reverse complement.
GTGACACTTCAAATCAAGCTTGGTGGATACTGTAAGCTACTGTAACACTAGTCTGAGATTGAGTTCTAGCTGAAATACCTAAATGAATCCCTATGCATTTATTATTGGACCTACAGCTGTATGGATGATCTGATGCTTGTCCAGAGTAAGTATAGGATTGCTTTGTCAGTTTGATATTTGTATGTTTTGGAGCTCACTGATTGCAATGTACGGGGTCTTGTTGTTGAGGCCTCTGATTGCTTTGAAACTCTCTCTCTGCTTTCCTCTCCCTCTCTCTTTCTCTCTCCATCTTACTCTTTCTCTGTCTGTCTGTCTCTCTCGCTCTATTTCCACCTCTCTCGCTCTCCCTCTTTCTCTTTCCTCTCTCTCTCCTCCACCCACTCTCCCCCTCCCCTCAGGGCAAAATGTACAGAAGACCTCTGCGATTACAAGCTTTCACTTGGCCCAAGGGACCCACACCAATGGGTAAAGGGAGAGCGAGGAAAACATCAAATAAAAAAATCTTTCCACATCATAAACACAATCTGCTCAGGAAGTAAGTTTTATATTGAGCATGTTTGCTTGGCTATGATCACAATAGGTGGATTAGAGGATTTCCGGGTGTTGTCATTGCGACTTTGTCATTGAAATATTGAAGAAAATTGGCCATGGAGCATGAGTCTTATGCAAGCTTTCAATTAAACTAGATTGGAGCATGAGTCCCATGCAGGCTTTCAATCAAACTAGCATGGAGCACGAGTCCCATGCTTTCAATGAAACTAGCTTCACAGCCAAGCATTTGCACTGTAAACCTATTGCTAGATTTATCACATACATTTTGAAAGACGCATATCTATCTGTATGCTTATCATGTTGTATGGGACTGTATAGTGTGGTTTAAATTGAATTTGAAATATGTCCTTATGTTCCGGGCAACCTCTGTTATTATATTCACCCCAATATGTTTTCCTCAATTCATATTTGTGAATCAGTCCTATGTTGTGGAATAAAGTTAATGTACCTGGAGCTAAAGTGATTTCCTTTCTCGAACAGAGGAGTTTTAATACAAGAACACTCATTTTATTTGGGTAAATTGAGTGGTTGCTACATTGGGGGATCAATTTATCCTAGCCAACAGCAGAGTAATTGAATGTGCGTCCACTTCAGAGTTTGTGTCTAGGAGATATTTTATCATAAACTCCCAAACAGTCATCTAAATGATCAAATATTACCAGAGAAGCATTGCATCACAGCTCATCTGGGTTACAATCTGCTTCCTTTTGCTTTATGTGACTTGTATGAAAATCTCATGAGCAGAAATGATGTAGAGGAACCAATAATGTCCAGCACTAATTTAATACCTTATTACCATAAGCCTAGTGCAATGCATGCATAATAAATTGTTGTATCTTACATGGCTCAGGCATATGGTTGGAGTCGGATTCTCTTCAAACTGTACCCCATTTGCATGATAGGATGTGAGAGTTGGATGGATTTGGGGATTATATCAAACACAGCCTCCTTTTCCAGTTCATTGTACTAAAGAGAGATATCACGTTCGCACAGATGGCGAGGAATTTGAAAACACTGCTACAGAGAAACTAAAATGTGCACAGGACAAAACACTTCAAAGACTGCATCTCCAACCCAAAAATGAAGGAGAATGTGTCTACCAGTTTCTGTGGTTCCCATTTCCTGTTTTTAGCAGCTAAAAGTTAGCTATAGAGGAGAACCCAATGCTGTAACATATTCTCCCAATGTTGTTAGAAGAGTTGGCTAGTTCTTGAAGTAATTCTGTGTAATTTATCATCTCTATTTTTAGATACTGAAGATAGTTCTAGAAATAATTCCGAATCTGTTCTTTGATTCAAGGTCAAGAAGTCGTTCCAGGCCACTCATAATCGGTTGTTAATTAAAAGGACAATCCTGATCTCTGACATTGTTAGATCATTCTAGAAGTCATAGAAAGAAGTGACATAGAGAGACACAAACGCACTCTTTATAAAAGACACTAGCTACATAAACACACTATTAGAGATGGGCAATCTACTGGTTGACCTGACATAATGCTACATGTAGTATGTTACATAATGTAACATATGTACAGTAGTATGCTTGTTCATGTTTTTTAATCTTCCCCCGTCACTGTATATTTGCTGTGTGGATGTTTTTATTTAACCTTTTATGTATGTCTCCTCTGATTCAGAGGATTTGGGTTAAATGCGAAAGACACATTTCGTCTGAATGCATCCAATTGTGCAACTGACTAGGTATCCCCTTTCCCTTTCCCTTACTGTGTTGCACAATCATTTCCCTTTGGAGACACACATCTATTTACACACGTAAATGTCTATGATTTGCTTATGAACTGCTATGTAGTTCCTGTGCAACTCCAACCAGTGACCTGCTAACTAGGAGGAGTTCTTTTCACATCCTCGTCTAATTAGTTGGTGCATGTCTTCCATGGTTGATTTCACTCTCAATCCTGTCATCCATCCTCATACCTGAGGGTAATTCTATATGTAGGCCACATGACAATTCTATCAACCTCCTTTTCTTCTTTAGGTGATTTGTGAAAACTTGCAGAGGAAGACCTTGAAAGAAGCGTTCAAAAAACCAAGCTTATACTGTATTTATATAGTCTTTGGAGAAAATGTCGTGCTTTGTGGCTCAGTTGGCAGAGCATGGCACTTGCGACACCAGGGTTGTATGTTAGATTTCCGTTGGGGTCACCAGTATGAAAATGTAGGCTGTGCATGCACTACTGTAAGACACTTTGGATAAAAGTGTTTGGACCATGGCATATATTATATTTCAAAATCAACCAATCGAATGGTCTGAAAGCAGAATTACAAGAGGCACACACTTTGAGGTTGCTTGTCAACTTATGGCATGTGCAGAATGCAGTAGAACAGTTGAGGTCATTGGTTAAGATTTGTTTGTGGATTCAACTGATTCAACTGATTCAACTGATGCAACATTAATCATGCTAAGAATACTGACCCACTCCCCAAAACACTCACACAATGTTTAGAACATGGTGTCATTAGAACAGTGACATACAGTGCCTTTGGAAAGTATTCAGACTACTTGGCTTTTTCCACATTTTGTTACTTTACAGCCTTCTTCTAAAATGAATTCAATTACCCCCCCCCCCCCATCAATCTACACACAATACCCTTTAATGACAAAGCAAAAACAGGATTTTTGAAATTTTAGCTAATTTATCATTAAAAATATATATATTTTAAACTGAAATATCACATTTACATAAGTATTCAGACCCTTTACTCAGTACTTTCTTGAAGCATCTTTGGCAGCGATTACAGCGATTGCAGCCTCAAGTCTTCTTGGGTATGACGCTACAAGCTTGGCACACCTGTATTTGGGGAGTTTCTCCCATTATTCTCTGCAGATCCTCCCAAGCTCTGTCAGGTTCGATGGGGAGTGTCGCTGCACAGCTATTTTCAATTCTCTCCAGAGATGTTATATCGGGTTCAAGTCCGGGCTCTGGCTGGGCCACTCAAGGATATTCAGAGACTTGTCCCAAAGCCACTCCTGCGTTGTCTTGGCTGTGTGCTTAGGGTCGTTGTCCTGTTGAAAGGTGAACCTTAGCCCCAGTCTGAGGTCTTGGGCACTCTGGAGGTTTTCTTCAAGGATCTCTCTGTACTTTGCTCCGTTCATCTTTCCCTCGATCCTGACTAGTGTCCCAGTCCCTACCGCTGAAAAACATCCCCACAGCATGACGCTGCCACCACCATGCTTCACCGTAGGGATGGTGCCGTGTTTCCTCCAGAAGTGACGTTTGGCATTCAGGCCAAAGAGTTCAATCTTGGTTTCATCAGACCAGAGAATCTTGTTTCTCATGGTCTGAGAGTCCTTTAGGTGCCCTTTGGCAAACTCCAAGAGGGCTGTCATGTGCCTTTTACTGAGGAGTTGCTTCTGTCTGGCCACTCTACCATAAAGGCCTGATTGGTGGAATGCTGCAGAGATGGTTGTCCTTCGGGAAGTTACTTCCATCTCCACAGAGGATCTCTAGAGCTCTGTCAGAGTGACCATCGGGTTCTTGGTCACCTCCCTGACCAAGGCCCTTCTCCCCCGATTTCTCAGTTTAGCCGGGCGGCCAGCTCTAGGAAAAGTCTTGGTGGTTCCAAACTAGTTCCATTTAAGAATGATGGAGGTCACCTGAGCTCAATTTCGAGTCTCATAGCAAAGGGTCTGAATACTTATTTAAATAAGGTATTTATGTTTTTTTAATAAATTTGCAAACATTTCTAAAACCTGTTTTTGCTTTGTCATTATGGGGCATTGTGTGTAGATTGCTGAGTTTTTATTTTATTTAAAAAAATCAATTTTAGAAGAAGGCTGTAACGTAACAAAATGTGGAAAAAGTCAAGGGGTCTGAATATTTTCCGAAGGCACTGTATAGTGTCACTATAATGACATTTTGGTAAAGTAAGAAGTTTGACTCAATCTTGAACTCTACAACAGTGATTTTGTTTTCGATTATAAGAGGCATTGCATTTGTACCAATTCCTCTATTGAAATCATTATGAAACATGACAGTTTGTATAACCTCCCTGTTGTCATGGAAAGTCAAGAAGCTCGTAATGTCTGAATTTGCGGCCAGCCACAAATATCATCGGCTAGGTAACATTCATTGATTGTGAAGGCAGGGCTCTGGGAAATGCTGTGTTAATCTGTTCTGAGTTCCCTGTCTGACATAAACCCATCCCATTCTACTGGTAAAGGTCAAACAAGCTGTTGCGAAACTAGCTAGCTGGTTTCAATTTCCTGCAACAGACAACAATCCACCTCTTTCCAATGATGAGAAATTAAGAGGTAGAACTTTGTATATTTTAATCAGTTTCACTGCCACATGCATTAGTAACAAAATGTTATGAGGCTGGTTTCCAGACACAAATTCAATGGAAGAGTTAGGAAGGTTTAATCAGTGTCCGGAAAACCAGACCATGGCATGTCTAGCTTGAAGATCAAACTTTTACGACTTTCAAGAAATAGGTCGTCAGGAAACTCGTGAAGTTTGTGTCAACCTGACATTTCCTCATGTTGTAAATACTAGCCATTACAAAGTGAATACGCCAGTTCTACTGTGTATATTTTTCCTGCGTTTCGTAACTATGCCACATATGAAAGGGGCAATTTGTGGCGGAGCGGCCTGCCTCTGTCCTCCGGCCTTGTCGTTTTGTGTTAGATTTTATTTAATTGTTTATTTCAAGGCCAATCAAGAGCCAAATGGATTCTAAAATTAGTTAGTGATGAGTCATTTTGTGAAATCATCTTGTAGAGGTTACCTGACTCTAAAGAGCAGTAATTGCCATTGAAGCCCATTAAATGGGATTGGGGCTGAAACCACAGACCAAAGTGTTGTCATGTTGTTTCACATGCTTTTAGGCCTTAATAAAACACGGTTTGTAAACGTGGTTTTGCCCTTGTAAGTGAACAAAAGCTTTGAGTTCATTAAGTGATATGATTATTTCTCACAATGCGTTTTTTTAATCTAGTAGCTAACGTGATGGTTGTGTAAGTATAAGTACTGTATAAGCATAACTATAAGTACAGGCATACAGTCACTAAGTAATATCATTTGGCATGACAAATCAGTGTAGAGTATATTGTAAAAAGTCGACCAAAGTCATGCCATTTCTTACCAACTCAGTGCATATCAAACAAAAAATGTTCTACAAATTCTTTGCCAGCTTCATCTGAACACAAAACAACACTTTTTATGTGAAATATGTTCCCATCATACATTCGAAGCATTATGAATGTGAGTAGGCAGCATTTAATTCGTTTTAATTTCCAGAGAAAATAAACATGCAAGAACCTGTCCACTTATACATGGATATGCTGAGAGAGAGAGAGGACTTGTTGTCTCTTAGTATGTCATGGAGGAAGTCATTTCTCTATACCACCATAGGTTTCAGATGTGGTCTAAGAGCTCATACTGAGGGAAAAAAAGGTGTTTTGAGAGAAATGCGTTCGGGAGGGAGAGTCCCCTCAAAGAGACAAGTAATATAAACTCACACAGAGAGCTATGGTGTGGGAGACAAGAACCAGTTTCAGAAAGTTTGAAGTTTCCATTAGCAATGAAAGACCACTAAATGCATGGCTGCACGGCTGATGCTCATATCTGAACATTGTATTTGTCAAGGTCGGGGTATAAAAGTACATTAACATTACTTCTAGCCATGTCAGTCAATGCGTTCCACATAATGTTGGTTGATCCATTAGTGGTTATTTATTTCAAAGTATAGAATTTGATTTTTTCTTTATTTTAAATTGTACCAACTAATTGAGGTTCGGCAACTGCATAACCAGGCTAAATGACTCATTGTACATCACTTTGGATTGATTACCTGCTAAATCACCAATGAGGAAAGAATAGACAAATAAGAGCCTTCAACATGAAAAAAACAATATACCAAGGAATGACCTTTTTCTCATGGCCGTTGAACATAGTCATTCATATTTTTACAGTGCAGCAGACAGATCTTTCTTTTTACAGTATAATGAAATGGAAAAACGGGGCTGGACATATTCAAGTCTTAACCGCAACCCTTTCAGTAATAATGAGAGTGAGAAAAGTAGTGCATAAGTGAAAACACTGATAAATTATGGATGATTAGAAAAGCTTTTAAAAGCTTTATGGGGGTGATTCAAATGGCTAGATAAAGAAAGAGAACGTGAAGTGCAGTCGTTGGATGAACACAGAAAATTACATTTGACATCAAAACCAGATTGAACAGGTGAACGAACCAATATAATACATCTTGTGTACATCACTATTCATCAAAACATCAACAGTATGTATAGGTCATACCATGGTTTTATGAGAGACATGGCTCTTTTGTGCTTATCAAGGCAACTAATATGTCCTTAAAATGTATCATTTTAAAAATAATTTATTTTTTTATCTTATTTTGGTATTTGTCAACCTTTGATCTCCACACCCACTCCGATAACCGTCATTCTGAGTACGATCTAAAAGATGACATGTCTCTCTCTCATCGTGATGCTGAATGCAACTGAAACAATGGAATGAAACAGACTGAAACACAAGCAATTCTGCAACGGGTTTGTGTGTGTTGGAGTTCGTCCCAACGATGCCTCTATGATGATGCATCTACAGTATATTGTGTCACAGTCATAATTGATCAATTTATTATTAATCTTACTCAGGGAGACAATTTCCAGCTCACTGATGTGGAAAGTAATCCTCTATTCTATGCTGACTGTCTGATTATGACCCCAATGCAATGTAATACGGAGCACAGTATAGTTTCAGTGAGAGACATGACATTGGAACATTTGAGTATTTCTTTAGAACAATGGACGTGGGCTCCTGTGTTTTAAACTGTGCCTCGCGGAGAAGTCAGAATCATGCATGTTTTCACCTCTGAAGTGATTCCACCTGATTTATATGACAAGCCTTTAACCCTGTATGTGCCTGCCCCTCACCAGAACATGCCCAAGGGCATAAAGGACCAAATCTGATTCTCTGTCTTTGACGGCTTCAACTAGAATGTGCTCCCACAAATCAAATGTAGTTATGTCCCTGTTTGGGGACAAGGACCAATAACCAAAGGTCAAAAGGGTTGTATGGGATATTGCGTTCTGTTGTACCGTCTATATAGACAAGATCTAGACATGCTTATTGCATGAGCTACGCCATCCATTAGGTAACTGAAATTCAATATTTGGAAATTAGCCTATCAATTGATAGGTTATCTATTACATCAAATGGCCACATCAAGACAACTTTACCAACCCTGGTTTATGTGTCCAACAAAATAATTAACCTTTTTTAACAGAGGTATTCATTCTATTCTGAAGAAAATAATGCAACTCATCATGTTAACCAAAACGGAATGCATGATAAAATTTTTGATCTTGCATATTGCAGATCGTTGACATGCTCTGTTGTCTTTTTCTATATTCTTAGAAGATAGTCTACTCTTTTCTGCAGCATTTCATCTTACTATACACTGCCCTGTGTGGTCTTATGGTATGATGTGGACAAACCATAACGGAGTCTCTACCTGCAGTGAGCGCTCGTCTCCTTTTGACTATTGGTTTGTGTGTGCATGGCGCCATCTGCTGGTTACAAATGATGTTACTGGTTGATTTCTCCTGACGTTCTAACCAGCTACATAATAGGACAAAGTCATCTTAGAAATGTGTATTTTACATTATATTTGGTTAAAAAAGTGGAGGGTATTAAAGAGAGAAGCATGTCCATTAGAATGTTTATATAAGGAGGACAACATCACCAAGCAAATCTAACTCTGAGATGGCTGATTAGTAAAGAGCATTTTGATGTATTCCCCACAAAGGTTGAATCAAATCACAACATCTGACCTTTATTGCATAGATCAGAATGACATGCAAACTGTACCAGGACTATGAAATTGGGGGAAACTGCATGGGGCCTGTTTATGTGTTCAAACCAACATACTTAATCATCTTGTTATTATTTTAACTGTAGTTCTATTTTATTGTAATACAGAATAGAACTTGACTGTCCATCAGAGTTACGATACATTTACTCTATTTCAGAGCTCCTCACTCGGTGCAAAGAGTCAATTTAATATTTTCCTGAATATTCTCTGGTTGTTGGAGTTCCACCTGCAACGGGAAACAGGCGTTTATAAGACACTGGTGCCATCTAAATTGAGAATGAAGGATGTATATGTAACGGATGTTAAATGGCTAGCTAGTTAGCGGGTACGCGCTAATAGCATTTCAATCGGTTACGTCACTTGCTCTGAGACCTGAAGTAGGGTTTCCCCTTGCTCTGCAAGGGCCGCGGCCTTTGTGGAGCGATGGGTAACGACGCTTCGTGGGCGACCGTTTTTGATGTGTGCAGAAGGTCCCTGGTTCGCGGCCGTGTCGGGGCGAGGGGACGGTTTAAAGTTATACTGTTACATATAGCCAAGTAAAGGTTGTTTGAAAATGAGTTTACCGTGCTGTCAATAGCACATCGGATCGACCTCCAGCACAAGCTAGTTTAGCTATGAGGTTTGAGCCTGCTTGGTTATATTGTTTCTGACACTCTCCAAACACATGGAATACATTTAAAACAAAGGACATTACTGCAGTGGCATACATTTAAAGAATCCATTTAATTGTAAAATTCGAATAAACAAACACTGATAGTCTGATACAGCTAAACAAATTTCCCCTCTCAGAACACTGGACCACTCCACAAACATTTAAAAATAGCGTGGTCCCAAACTGGTTGCAAAAGTTGGTTTCCCTGCTCCGATTTTGCTGACGCATTACAGATCTAACGCCTGGTTAGGTATTTTAAGTCTCAGCTAACCACATCGTATGTTATAGCAATCTGGTGCCCGACGCCACAGTCGATGAGGTGGCACGCAACCATTTATCGATGCGTACAATGTCTGAGCAGGGGTATACGACCATGAATTTGCACATTAACAACACAGCACAGACTACACTTGACCTCTGGGACATGTTTTTCATCTGAACACGTATGAACAGGGGTAAACCCACTTATTATGGTCGCACAGGAAACATGAACTAAAACTATAGTTTGTACGCTGTTACGCTATTGTTTTCAGGTCAAATACAGGCTATGTTCCAATTATCTCTTAAAAAGTGTTCACTGATTTGAAAGGAAATTACTGTTATAAGTAATATGCTGGATATTCCCTCTAGCCAGGGGTTGAATTATTAAAACCTCGAGCTATAGGGGGGACCGGGGGCCCCGGGGAGATGTTTTTGGTGTCTTTTGTCAAAGCAGCTGTTAATTGGTCAATTCTGAGGACTCCTGGGAGGCTTGGGCCTATGACCAGGATGGAATAAATCAAGAAATATCACAAGTCAGGTGTATTCAGTGTGCTTTGAACGTTGAGCGAACATTGAAAACTTGACGACTTTAAGCACTGACAGGACAAAACGAGATACTTGAGGCAAGGGGCATTTCTATAGCCTTTTCTCTTTTTTTATGAATTACAATCAACATTGTCCAGGACATACATACAGTGCTTTATTTGAGCTGGATCCTGCCCGGAACAGTATCCAGCACCTCTCAGTTTTGGACTGTTGCGTGCCGGAACCTATTTTGCAGGATCCGGTACCTCTCATGGCATAACAAATACATTTCTCATTTTGCAATGTAAAAATTTGAATAAAAGCGATCAGTTAATTAAGTTGCCTCCTCGTTAATCCTCCTGCCCAAACGTCATGTGAAAACATACATTTTCAGCCCGCGCCTGATATTCTGAGATTTAATTCGGGTTGGGCCAGCCAGGGCTCAGGTTTGTGCAACATTGTGTTTGTGCCTAGTGATCGTTCATATTGTTACAGGCTTTGATTTGTCTATTTATGTTTTGAGGTTTGACTTTTGACACGTATAGCTCGTTAGCACGTAGGACTGATCGATTAATGTCACCTCATTAGTCAGTATGTGTTACACCTGTGCTGGTGTCATCTCATTAGTGGGAAGGTGTTTCACCTGTGCTGGCCCAAGTGCTATTTAATAGTGGCTGGCCCAATGTTCGTGTTGTCTTGATAGATGCGGAGGGTTAACACCTTTAGTTGGCTCTCCCTATTTAGATTTGTATACAAACAATCCTTTATCTGAATTCCCTGATTCTGTTTTGCTCCACCTTTTTGGTTTGCTTCCTGTCTTTATGTTTGGTGTGGGTTTTTCTTTTGTTTGCCTCTTCTTGGGCAAATTTAGTGGGCACTCATGGTGGGTGTCTTTTGGGTTCCTGTTGCTGTTGCTAGTCAACTTTCTTTTAGAACCCCTCCTAAAACTTTTGGTTGTTGTCAGTGACTCGTTGTTGGTTCCCCCTCCTGTTTGAGCGACATCATTTGGTTTTCTGTGGCCGTTACTGTGGTGAGAAGTGCGCCTGTATTTCTCATAGAACTATAATGAACAAAAATATAAATGCAAAATGAAACAATTTTAATGATCTTTCTGAGTTACAGTTCATAGAAGGAAATCAGTCAATTGAAATAAATGTATTTGGCCTTTATGGATTTCACATGACTGGGCAGGGGCGCAGCCATGAGTGGGCCTGGCAGGGCACTGGCCCACCCACTTGGCAGCAAGGCCCACCCACTGGGGAGCCAAGCCCAGCCAATCAGAAGGAGATTTTCCCCACAGAAGGGCTTTATTCCAGACAGAAATACCCCTCCGTTTCATCAGCTGTCCTGGTAGCTGGTCTCAGACGATCCCACAGGTGAAGAAGCCAGATGTGGAGGTCCTGGGCAGGCGTGGTTACATGTGGAGGCGGCTTATGGTAGAAAAATTAACATTACTTAACATTAACATCTGGCAAAAGCTCTGTTGGACATTAATTCAGTCAGCATGCCAATTGCACGCTCTCTCAAAACTTGAGTGAAGTTCCACCATCTGATCGTATTTTTTTTCTTCATTTAGATATTTAAACCTACAAGTTAATTGCATTTATTTCAAAGTTTTCAAGAAGTAAAATTAATAGTCTCCATAGGCTCAAATGCATAAACATATTGACAGTTTACAAAACGAAAATATACATATGAAAGCCACACAATACAGGCTTTCAATGCAGAACAAGGAGGACTTCAAATGCCGGCATCAAACGGAAAGTGTAGCTGGCGTATAACAGCTTTGCAATGGAAATCTCACATAAGGGGCATCCACACCAACGACCATACATATATTGACAAATTATACATAGACTAACTATAAAATGTGGGTGAACATCTACACTGGAGGACGGTTTATAATTCTACAGTAGCCTAGGCCTACACCTGTCAAACAACTGATCAATGCCTTCTACTGCACGCTGTAGGCTATATGCCTATTAATAAGGTGGTAACACACAATAGTGTTATCAAGCACAGAAGGGTGGTGGCACCTTAATTAGGGATGATGCCATTCCATTTACTTTGTTCCGGCCATTATTATGTGCCGTCCTCCCCTCAGCAGCCTCCACTGCTATCAGGGTAGGCTATGTTTATTGACATAGTGCTGCAGATACAACTAAAAATAATACTAAATTGTAAATGTAATGAAGTGATTTTAAAATGTACAATTGTTGTGAAGTCGTTTGGATTTTATCACATTCTTGAATGATAATGACCAAATCATTGTCATATGATTAAAGAGACAGGGTTAGCGCAAATTCCAGGAGTGGGGATGGTGAAATCAGCTGTTCAAGAAGCTGTCAATGATGGGCCATCAGCTCAAATCAGCTAATCAACTCAGCCAGGGAAACACAAACATTATCGGTTTTCACACCATCCATTAATGTGACATAGCTACCTGCCATCAATTCTTCCCTCAGAGAGGAGGCCATCCCAAAACGTTAATATTGCATTTTGTCTCTGTTGTTCATTAACTGGATTGAACAAACATTTTGGACAGTTAGTTGGCAACCTTAGGTTCTCTAGAAACCTTAAGATGTTATCTTTTTTGATAATATATAGATCTAAAAAAAAATCGCTGGCTACGTTTTTTGCGTGTTTCTTTGGGGGGGTTAAAATCTGTCTTCATGCACCATTGAGCTGCATTCAGTAGGCCACCTCACTATTCTCAATTTCATATTGTCTTTACATGTAATATTATAGGCCTATGTGTGTTATTAGATTTGATAGTCTACAGTAGGCCATAGTTTAGGTGTAAGGTACCGCTAGCTGCATTTCGGACACACTTGACATTTGTATGTCATAGTGGAGACCAATAGCCTATCTTGTGTTATTAAAGATGTCCTCCAGCGATTTTTGACTTTTACTGCGAAAGAGTACCACACTATGAGTCATAATACCTATTAAACCTAGCAGTCAAACAAGGAAGTGGTTCCAATGATTTTTCCACCATTCATTTTTCCCATAAGGGATTTTAGAAACACTTAAAATAAGGGCTGTGTTTTGTGTAAGCTTACCCTGACGTGACGTTTTGATAACCGTTTAATTCTCTCTAGGACAAGGTGACTTTTATTAGTGCATTCGGAAAGTATTCAGACCCCTTCCCTTTTTCCACATTTTCTTACATTACAGCCTTATTATTAAATGGATTAAATAAAAAAAATGTCCTAATCAATCTACACACTATAGCCCATTATGACAAAGCGAAAACAAGGTTTCTAGAAATTGTATCAAATTGATTAAAAAGCAGAAATACCTAATTTTTCTAAGTATTCATACCCTTTGCTATGAGACTCGAAACTGAGCTCAGGTGCATCCTGTTTCCAATGATCATCCTTGAGCTGTTTCTACAACTTGATTGGAGTCCACTTGTGGTAAATTCAATTGATTGGACATGATTTGGAAAGGCACACACCTGTCTATATAAGGTCCCACAGTTGACAGTGCATGTCAGAGCAAAAACCAAGCCATGAGGTTCTAAGGAATTGTCTGTAGAGCTCCGAGACAGGATTGTGTCGAGGCACAGATCTGGGGAAGGGTATCAAAACATGTCTGCAGCATTGAAGGTCCCCAAGATCACAATGGCCTCCATCATTCTTAAATGGAAGAAGTTTGTTACCACCAAGTCTCTTCCTAGAGCTGGCCGTCCGGCCAAACTGAGCAATCGGGGGAGAAGGGCCTTGGTCAGGGAGGTGACCAAGAACCCGATGGTCCCTCTGATAGAGCTCCAGAGTTCCTCTGTGGAGATGGGAGAACCTTCCAGAATGACAACCATCTTTACAGCACTCCACCAATCAGACCTTTATGGTAGAGTGGCCAGACGGAAACCACTCCTCAGTAAAAGGCACATGACAGCCTGCTTGGAGTTTGCCAAAAGGCACCTAAAGGACTCTCAGACCATGAGAAACAAGTTTCTCTGGTCTGATGGAACCAATAAATTGGCAACATTTCTTTAAAATGACAATTCTGTGAACTTTCTTGTGCAAGTTTTAGATTGACACAATACTTGTTAGCAAAGCTGTCAGCTAGAGATGATGTGCAGGAGCTTGCAGGGATTTGTAGACTTGCATGATGTCTACTTTGACGCTAATTAGCATCAATCAGGCCTTTATGGTAGAGTGGCCAGACGGAAGCCACTCCTCAGTAAAAGGCACATAACAGCCCGCTTGGAGTTTGCCAAAAGGTACCTAAATGACTCTCAGACCATGAGAAACAAGATTCTCTGGTCTGAGGAAACCAAGATTGAACTCTTTGCCCTGAATGCCAAGTGTCACGTCTGTAGGAAACCTGGCACCAACCCTTCGGTGAAGCATGGTGGTGGGAGCATCATGCTGTGGGGATGTTTTTCAGCGGCAGGGACTTGGAGACTAGTCAGGATCGAGAGAAAGATGAACGGAGCAAAGTGCAGAGAGATCCTTGATGAAAACCTGCTCCAGAGTGAAGGTTCACCTTCCATCAGGACAACGACCCTAAGCACAAAGCCAAGACAACGCAGGAGTGGCTTCAGGACAAGTCTTTGAATGTCCTTGAGTGGCCCAGCCAGAGCCCGGACTTGAACCCGACATGAAAATAGCTGTGCAGCGACAGTCCCCATCAAATCTGACAGATATTGAGAGGATCTGCAGAGAAGAATGGGAGAAACTCCCCAAATACAGGTATGCCAAGCTTGTTGTGTCATACCCAAGAAGACTCGAGGCTATAATCTCTGCTAAAAGTGCTTCAACAAAGTATTGAGTAAAGGGTCTGAATACAGTACTTATGTGATATTTCAGTTTTTGTTTTGTCATTAACTCGAAATAAACTGGAACAATCTCGGTATCACAATGCACAATTCTTACAGTGCCCTTAGTGCCCAGTGCCCTTCTTGTGTAATCAGTTATACACCTCCAATATGACACAATGTAAAAACTGGGAAGGGCTTAATGCTGGAAGGTTCTAATGCACTACAAGCATTCACATATTTCACAATAACAAGGGCTCTAAATGTCACGTCTCATACTTTTTTTCCTTAACAGGCCTAGTTCAAAGGAAAGCTTTGAGAGTTAGATGTTAGACAAGACAAGCCAGACAAGTTCAGACCATACTTGGCATTTGAAATATGAAGACATCCGAGCACTGATTCATCCCCCTCTATCTGTCTGATACGTTGGAAGCTGGAGATTAGACTTTTGTGTCCCAAATTGCAACCGATTTCTTTTGTAATGCACTACTTTTGACCAGGGTCCATAGAGCTCTGGTCAAAAATAGTGCTCTATATAGGGAGTAAGGTGCCATTTGGGATGTAGTCATTGTTTTGTGTAGGGCTTATTAAGGCCTCATATACAGTACCATTCAAAAGCTTTGCCAAGAGTGTGCAAAGCTGTCATCAAGGCAAAGGGTGGCTACTTTGACAAATCTAAAATCTAAAATATATTTTGATTTGTTTAACACTTTTTCGGTTACTACATGATTCCATATGTGTTATTTCATAGTTTTGATGTCTTCACTATTATTCTACAATGTAGAAAATAATAAAATAAAGAAAAACCCTTGAATGAGTAGGTGTGTCCAAACGTACTGTATGTTTTTGTAGACATATAATAAATATTAGCATTTTCCATTTGTGAGAGAGGCAATCCCTGATGCTCTATATAACCTATATGATTGCATAAACATAGTGTGTTGATGTCACGACTTCCACCGAAGTCGGTCCCTCTCCTTGTTCGGGCGGTGAGCAACGGTCGACGTCACCGACTTTCTAGCCATCACTGATCCACTTTTAATTTTCCATTGGTTTTGTCTTGTCTTCCTTCACACCTGGTTCCAATCCCATCAATTACATGTTGTGTATTTAACCCTCTGTTTCCCCTCATGTCCTTGTCGGAGATTGTTTGATTGTATGTTTTGTGCTAGTCATGTGTCGGTGTGCGACGGGTTTTGTACCCACTTTTATTATTTGTTGTATATTTTGGTTTTTGGAGTTTTATGAGCACTTATTAAACGGCTCCCTTTATACCAAGTTCGTTCTCCTGCGCCTGCCTTCCCTGCCAGCAACACACACCCATTACAGTTGCGTTAAATGTCAGATTGTTTGACTGCGAGTATTCCCGACCACAGAGATGCAATACCACACACAGCTTCAAAAGACTACCAATAATAGCATGCTGTTATGTGAGATAAGGCAATATGTCTAGGATGTAGACATAACAATGTCATAACTACATATCAGACAAACATTCTTTTTTTCCCTCTGTATCATTAAAGGACTGGGCTCCAAAAAATTATATATTGACAACGTCTTTTATTAGAGAGATACAAAATAAATATATAGCTATGCACTCACGCCCCACTAGCCCACTACAAGGGAAATATCCTCCTCTGCTCTTGCCTACTGGTGAAGCCCCCTGGTGGTAGTTTCTGAGCACCTTGGTGTCCTTCCAGAACCCGTTGACCAGGCAGCAGGCATCGGTCCGCTTCACCGTGAACTCGTAGCACCTCTGCGCCAACAGGTTGTTGACCTGTATGCAGAATGAGTCACAGGTCACCGTTCCTGGCTGGTTCCCTTCCTCCATGTTGGTCAGCTGGAGGAGCTTGTAGCGGATCTCGAACTGCTCCCTGGGCTACTGCTCCTCCTGCCCCAGTGCAGCCGGACGCAGTCAGCCAGAGACGTGTCGAACTTCCCGGGCATCTTGACGGACAGTCTCAAATGAATCTGGGGCATCTTGGCTTTGCCCGTTTCAGAGAGGAGCCGGTGCTTTGTGTGCTGCTGCCCTGGCATCAGTATTGAGTTAAAGTCCACAATCGCCTTAATGAGCTGCACAATCCACTGATTTATGTAGTCGACCTCCTGATATCCATAGACTATGGCCTCCATTTCCACTTTGCCCTTGCAGCTGCTCATCATTATTTTCGTGTTAGCTGCAAGACATAAATTGACATTTTCCTTAGATTATAATTGATCTCTGTCTGTATTACTTTTACTACATACTGTATATTCTTTCTTATCTGGAGGTTACACTGAACACACTCTCAGGCTTGATGAGCAACGATAAGCTTGGCTAGTTTTTTTTTGGTCAGGTTTTCCGTTGAAGACAGATTTGAGACTTCCTCTTTCAACCTAACTTGTTCTCCCCAATTAAGGTGTCACCAATCTCCTCACAAGCAGCCATGTTACAAGACAAGCTCATTAAGTTATAGGCTAGCTAATGGACTCTCAGTATTGATTCATTCTTAGCAGTAGCACCAGTAATCATCATTTCGGCCACATGAAAATATATTAATCTTTACTCCCCAAATTACTGAGATTGTGTCCAGACAATTCATATATGATAGGCTACTAATAGTAGAAGATGGCAAGTGCAAATTTACAGAAGGCCTAGGCTTTCGGAACAGTGGTCAAAACATGCACAGAGAAGCTGTCTTTTCTTCAAGTTGAACAATTCTCCATGACTAACCGACGGTGTACATTTGGCCTACTCTATTTCAGGTATAATAACTTACCTGCTCCGTCTAATGAATTGCCATCTTGCACAACGAATGGTTTGAAAACATCTGGAAGTCTTTGCAGAAATTGTGTTTTGAAAGGTGTAAATATACAGTATGTTAGAATCACCTTTGGCATCTTGGCTTTGCCTGTCTCGGAGATGACCCGGTGCTCAGCTGTGAGTCTTTCTGGGTAAGTCTCTAAGAGCTTTGCACACCTGGATTGTACAATATTTGCTCATTATTATTTAAAAAAAATATTCAAGGTCTGTCAAGTTGGTTGTTGATCATTACTAGACAGCCATTTTCAAGTCTTGCCAAGCTAATTTAAGTCAAAACTGTATCTAGGCCACTCAGGAACATTCAATGCTGTCTTGGTAAGCAATGCATTTTTGACCTTGTGTTTTAGGTTATTGTTGGAAAGCAGAGTAAACCAGGTTTTTTTCTAGGATTTTGCCTGTGCTTAGCTCTCTTCCGTTTCTTTTTAATCCTAGAAAACTCCCTAGTCCTTGCTGATTACAAGCATACCCATAACATGATGCAGTCACCATCATGCTTGAAAATATGAAGAGTGGTAATCAGTGATGTGTTGTGTTGGATTTGCCCCAAAAATAACACTTTTTATTCAGGACAAAGTTAATTTCTTTGCCACATTTTTGCAGTTTTATTTTAGTTCCTTATTGCAAACAGGATGTATGTTTTGGATATTTTTATCCTTTACAGGCCTTCCCTTTTTTCACTGTTATTTAGGTTAGTATTGTGGAGTAACTACATTATTGTTGATCCATCCTCAGTTCTCTATTATCTGTAAAGTGAAATCCATGAGCGATTTCCTTCCTCTGCGGCAACTGAGTTAGGAAGGATGTCTTTATCTTTGTTGGGACTGGGTGTATTGATACACTATTCAAAGCCTAATTAAGAACTTAACCATGCTCAAAGAGATATTCAATGTCTGCTTTTAATTTTTACCCATCTACCAATGGGTGCCCTTCTTTGCGAGCCATTGTTAAACCTCCCTGATCTTCATGGTTGAATCTGTGTTTGATATTCACTGCTTGACTAAGGAACCTTACAGATGTACAGTGTGTGGTGTACAGAGATGAGGTAATCCTTCAGAAATTATGTTAAACACTATCATTGCACACAAAGTGAGTCCATGCAACTTATTATGTGACTTGTTAAGAAGAAAAAAAATCACTCCTGAACTTATTTCGGCTTGCCATAACAAAGGGGTTGAATATTTATTGACTCAAGATACATTTTTTATGGGGTATGGTGTGTAGGCCAGGGACACAAAAATCTAAATGTAATACATTTTACATTCAGTGTGTAACACAACAAAATGTGGAAAATGTCACGGGGCATGAATACCTTCTGAAGGCACATCTTCATAATGCGCTCAAAATGGAATGTTTGATAACATCGATTATAATCAATAATTTGCAAGCTGCATCGGGCGCATAACTGCCTGATATGGCAACTGCTCGGCATCTGACCGCAAGGCGCTACAGAGGGTAGTGCGTACGGCCCAGTACAACACTGGGGCCAAGCTTCCTGACATCCAGGACATATATACTAGGCGGTGTCAGAGGAAGACCAAAAAATCGTCAAAGACACCAGTCACAGACTGTTCTTTCTGCTACCGCACGGCAAGTGGTACCGGTGCGCCAAGTCTAGGACCAAAAGGCTCCTTAACAGCTTCAACCCATCATGCCATAAGACTGCTGAACAATTAATCAAATAGACTCTGGACTCTTTACATTGACCCCCCTCCCTTTGTTTTAAACTGCTGCTACTCGCTGTCTATTATCTATGCATAGTCACTTTACAAATTACCTAGACTAACCTGTACCCCCGCACATTGACTCGATACGGGTACCCCCTGTATACAGCCTTGTTATTGATTTTTTTAAACATTTGTTTATTTAGTAAATATTTTCTTAACTCTATTTCTTGAACTGCATTGGTGGTTATGTATGTCAGTCACAATTGTTTCAAGGCTTAAAAATCCTTATTTAACCTGTCTATTTCCCTTCGTCTACAATGATTGGAGTATATTTAACAAGTGACATCAATAAGGGATCATAGCGTTCACCTGGATTCACCCGGTTAGTCTATGTCATGGAAAGAGCATCATGGAAAGAGCAGGTGTTCCTAATGTTTTGTACAATCATAAGCTCTGTTATATAATGTTATTACCATCATTTGTCAACAGAGTTGTTTTGCTTTCGCTTTCACTTATACATCTGACATTTCTATTGGATTCCACGTAAAATTTCATCCAACACCCAACTGATATTTTTTTTTAAATCCAATTATGTTGGATTTTGTTTATAAATCACAGATAGCATGACTGTGGCAGTGTTAAGATTTCACCAGTAGAGGGAAGCGTTTGTGACGTCTTTACATTGTTATGCAGGCTAGTTGTGTTATCAGCAACATCATTGTCTTCCAGAAGCGAGCTGTAATGATGGACCTCTCTCATTATAACCCAAGAACCTCCTATTCAGACCCCAAAATACCAGAGAGAATAACATTTTAAAAAGAAACCCTTAGTAAAAATAACTAAAGGTTCTTCAAATCATACAGTGATTACAGAGGGAAAATCACCCAAGGCATACTGTTTTGCCTCTGCTTGTCAGCACAAATATTTACCCATACACTGCAAGCCTGATGAGGTGAAATATGAGCATCAGGCTTACATGTTGACAGACTGTCTGTCTCTGTCTACGTCCCAAATGATACCCTATTATTCCCTACATAGTGAACTACTTTTGACCAGAACCCGATGAGCCCTGGTCAAAACATTTTAGTGGCGCTGTCATGCCAAAAAGTGTCCCTCTCTGCGTCACAATGGGATTCGATAAAACAATTAGCGTCCGATGCTATATCAACGGTGTGATGACCTAATGATTAGAATTTTGGAGATCATTACAGCCTAAATTACCTTATTTTCATCATCGCTATGCAAACAAGGCTGATTTACGACGACATTTTTGCCGTTCAAACAAGTTTTGTTTAGCAAATAAAATGAAAACATTACTTCTAACTACTTTTGGGTACCTTGTTAACATTACAACATGAAATCCATGTCTTAAACGTTGCTACGATTCGGAAATGGCAAATAAAACGTGTAATCTGCTTGACACATTAAAGTTACTTATCTTACAGATCAGGAAGTCAGCTAATTTCCACTCCATTCATATGCAAATCCATTTGATTCATACACTGGCTTGTCTGGCTGTCATGTTTTTATTTTAACCTGCCCTTCCCTTACTTACACTGAAGCATTTTAATTTCAGTATTCCTCTACTGTGATTCATTTTTTTCTATTTCACATAGCTCATTAGTACACCCTTGTGGTTGAATATATATGTATGCATCTATTGTAGGTCCTGAGATACAATGAATAATGTGGAACAAATAAATACCATCAAAGGATACCTTACAACTTACAATAATGAACACCTTGTGAAAACCAACCTGGCAATATTTAAGATTTTAATACATAAACGTTGATATTTTTGGCACAGTTGGTGTCATGAATTTATTTTCGCCAATTTTTTTGTACACTCACATGGCAATCATAGACTAAAATACTGAATTCTGGTGTGTGGAATTTTGAGGAGGTGGTTGCTGTGTGGGTGGGAGGTTCTGCCAGCCACTTGTTCTCAACAGGCAGCCAGTCTCGGGAAGGGGGACCTGAAGAGGGAGACTGCAAAGTCCAGGCACTCCTGCTCTCTTTGTTCTGCGTGTTTGCAGTGCTAGTGTTTTTAGTTAATTAATCTGTGTATCTCACATATTATGTGCCCAGTATGATAGAGTGAGAAAACTTTCTTAGCAGATAATGACGACAACAGTAGCTGTAGATGATGTCATGAAAAGTTGGAGGGTGGTTGGTAATGGAGGACATCGGGTGGATCCACGTCTGGGTGTTGGGCAGAACCCCTAGCTCCTGGAGAACTGGAGAAGAGTTTAAGGGAACAGGGTAGGAGACAGAGACGTAAACAAGCAGACACACAGGTTACAGTTTACTGTGAGAAAATGTGATGGATTAGTGCAGTGTTATAAATGGGAGATATATACCTTCAAAACTTTTGGAAGGTACAGCCTACCTCAAGCTGGTCCCCGTCCGACTCAGAGCACAGAGAATCAGA
The DNA here is from genome assembly GCF_016432855.1 of Salvelinus namaycush. NCBI lineage: Eukaryota > Metazoa > Chordata > Actinopteri > Salmoniformes > Salmonidae > Salvelinus > Salvelinus namaycush. The sequence goes on along the minus strand of NC_052308.1, from coordinate 50,233,864 downwards.
CTGATCCGAACTCACTGGTTCTGGTGGATGGGAAACCTCCTGGGGGGCTTGGACAGTCGATAGTCCTAAGGTAATTTTGAGAGGTAAATTGAAGAGGTACATTTTTATAAGCTCAGCATAACTACCATTTCTTGCTTTCTCAAATGTCAACCAAAGCTTAACATACTTTGTCTATTGGGCTTCACCGAAGTGTAGGGTGTTAAGTGCTTTCAGTGGTCGACCGTCCAACTGGAGAAGATTGTTGGCTTTCACTGAGGTAACCCAGAGAAAAATATCAGTGTTAGGGAAACTAAAACTAGCTTCAAGTTATTTTGTGTGCAAATGCAAATAGTTATTATCTGAGATTTGTAATATTCACCTTAAAAGATGTAGACGCCAAATACAGTAGGAGCGACAGAGCAGCAAGGTTTCCCAGGTCTCGCCTTCCTTTCGTCCTTCTTCCAAACCAAGGAATTCGCCCGGATGTTGTGGGCACATGTGCCCCTTCTTGATTCTGCTCCAATAGCTCTCCTTCTGTTTCTCCTGCGCCTTGTTGATGTTCAGTCTCACCTTGATTGATAACAGGAATAAATGCAATTATATTTCATATTACAAATACATTTCTTACATATCTCTTGGAGGGCCAGAAAATAAACTAACAGCGGACAATCATTTTTACCTGTTCAAAAACCTCCACATCCTTCTCAGTCCGTGCCCGAAGGTGGTCCTCGAAGGCGTTCTGATCTGGTTTGACAACTTCCACCACCTCAGGTGGGGTTTCAGTGAAAGTACATTATACAAAATTAGCAATAGACCAACAACAACACCATGTAAATCATGGGTGAACCGTGGGTTAAGGATGTCCATCATCACCTTTGTGGTGGCCTCGCCAGTCTCGTCCTTGATGGGTATTATAAAAAACGAAATCTATTTTCGGTTCCAAGTACCCTTTTTAATGGGTTACAAAAGGGAATTCAGATTTAAGCACGTACTCTTCATTTACTGACCTTAAAACCTCTTTGGGCTAGGCGTGCCTCAAGCGACCCACCTCAACAACATCCGGTGAAATTGCAGAGCGCCAAATTCAAATTACAGAAATCGTAATATTAAACTTTCATGAAAATACAAGTGTCATACATCATGTAAAAGCTTAACTTCTTGTTAATCCTGCCGTGTTCTCAGATTTCAAAAAGGCTTTACGGCGAAAGCACACCATGCGATTATCTGAGGACAGCGCCCTGCATACAAAGCATTAAAAACATTTTCCAACCAAGCAGATGCACCGGGAAAGTCAGAAATAGCGATAAAATAAATCGCTTACCTTTGAAGATCTTCATCTTTTTGCAATCCCAAATGTCCCTGTTACACAATGAATGGTCGTTTTGTTCGATAAAGTCCCAAAAATGTCCGTTTATTTGGCGCGTTTGATTCAGAAATATACCTGTTCCAACTCGCCCAACATGCCTACAAAGGAATGTAAAAAGTAACCTGTAAACTTGGTCCAAACATTTCAAACAACGGTTCTAATTCCACCTCAGGTACCCTAATATGTAAATAATAGATACAATTGAAGACGGAATAAACTGTTTTCAATACCGGAGAAAAACAACGAGGAGCGCGCAGTCATTCACACGCACCAAAATACTAGAGTCCTTTTGAGTTACACTTAGAAAGAATACGAATACTTCTTCATTTTCCCCCCAAAAAACATCAAACAATTTCTAAAGACTGTTGACATCTAGTGGAAGCCATAGGAACTGCAATCTGGGTCCTAATAATTAGGCTTTCCCATAGAAAAGCATTGGAAAGTCGAATGACCTCAAAAAATGTTTTTCCCGGATGGATTGTCCTTGGGGTTTCGCCTGCCAAAACAGTTCTGTTATACTCACAGACATTATTTTAACAGTTTTAAATCTATCCATTAATATGCATATGCATATCCTAGCTTATGGGCCTGAGTAACAGGCAGTTTACTTTGGGCACCTCAGTCATCCAAACTTCCGAATACTGCCCCCTATCCCTAAAAAGTTAATGGGTATTGCCTCCACCCACTTGGTAAAGTGATCAGTCGCAGCCAGACACCAGCTGTTGCCAGTCCTGGATTTCGTGAAGGGTCAGATGAGGTCCACCCCTAACATTTAAAGTAGTCCAATGAGGTCCACCCCTAACATTTAAAGTGTTAGAGAGAAGATACCTTATTCTTATCCGTGGCAGGTAGCCTAGTGGTTAGAGCGTTGGACTAGTAACCGAAAGGTTGCAAGATCGAATCCATGAGCTAACGAGGTAAAAATCTCCTGTTCTGTTCTACGCTGTCATTGAAAATAAGAATTTGTTCTTAATTGACTTGCCAAGTAAAATAAATCTGTGTCATGCAGATTTTCATATTTGTAAGGATAATGACACAGGTCAGGATCCCTGTGAACGTGCCCTGTCGATATTTGGTAATGAATACTACAAGTTTGGATAGCTGGCTAGACTAACTACAAATCCAAAATGTATTAGCTGACATGGCTAATTGAGTGACTGTCAGAACAAGAGAACAACTGATGACGCACAACCACATTTCAAAATGGCACCTTGTGTATTCTACTATTCTCACTCAAAACAGTAAACTGAGACCTGAGTCGCCCCCAAACAATTTTTTTAGATATTCTTTGGGATTATATATTTTTTTGTGGATATTTATCCACAGGCCTACAAAAGGTTTCCCATCCCTGGTCTAGAGGCAACTTCAGCCTACTTCCTCCCTGTGTGCTGAAAGAGGAAACTGAAAAGTGACATAGACAATAGGAGAGGAAGTAATGGCTTGTGTCCATATCCTGGTGTTACAACATCTGAGGGACACAAATATACTTTCAATCAAGTGACACAACGATAAAGAGATTCCTCAAAAGCAAAGGGGAGGTAAATGTTTGATATTCTGAGCATCTGAGCATTTTGATATCAACACATGTTCGTGGATCACACCCGCAGGGTCGTTGTGACCTTTTGTTCTTGTGTTGTGCTAGGAAAGACATGAAGAGCAAATCGTTTTCTCAATTGAACACAACATTCACGTCACATTCCAAGATTTCAGTTCTTTATGGGTAAACTCACAGGAAAATACACTGAGTATACAAAACATTTGCACCCCTTTTTGCCCTCAGAACAGCCTCAATTCGTCAGGGCATGGACTCTGTCTGGCCAATGTTGACTCCAAAGCTTCTCACAGTTCTGTAAAGTTGGCTGGATGTCTTTTGGGTGGTGGACCATTCTTGATACACACAGGAAACCATTGAGCGTGAAAAATGCAGCAGCATTGAGGTTCTTGACACACTCAAACAGATGCGCCTGGAACCTACAACCATACCCCGTTCAAAGGCACTTCAATCTTTTGTCTTGCCCATTCACCTTCTGAATGGCACACATACACAATCCATGTCTCAATTGTTTCAAGGCTTAAAATCCTTCTTTAACCTGTCTCCTCCCCTTCATCTACACTGATTAAAGTGACATTAACAAGTAACATCAATAAATGATCATAGCTTTCACCTGGATTCAGTTGGTAAGTCTATGTCATGGAAAGAACATGTGTTCCTAATGTTTTGTACACATACTTTTACAGCTTTACCATTGAGAGCATCCTGTATGGTTGTATCACCGTCTGGTATGGTAACTGCACCGCCCACGACTGGAAGGGCCTACAGAGGGTGGTGCGGATGGCTCAGCGCATCACTGGGGGCGAGCTCCCAGCCATCCAGGCGGTGTCTGAGCCATGGAATGTTCTCTCCATGCTCCTGTCCGGCAGGTGGTACCGGTGCATCAAGGCTCAGACCAACAGACTCCTAAACAGCTTCTATCCCCTGGCCATAAAACAGACTATCCACACTGACTCTATGTCCATCCACAGGTCTATACCCACTCAGACACAAATGATGTTGCTGCTAAAAAGATTATTGATTAGATTTATTGGTCCCGCTTTAAATGATGTTCAGCTTATAAAGGCTTCATAAAGCCTTCATAAGCACTACATACATGTTCTAAAAAGCATCTATAACCGTACGTCATGCTTTATAAAGGGTTCATAAATGTGGCATAACTGTGTGACATAATCACCAATGTCAAATGTGACATAATCCAGTATGTTGAATATTATACAATCATGTGCTTTATAAAGGGTGACATGTGCTGAAGGATGGCACACGCTCTAAAGTGAAGTCATGTTAGTCACATTACACCTAATTTTGTTCCCAGACACTTCCGCCCCAAATGTGCGGAAGGTCTGGTGGAACAACTCATCAAACGTGGCCTTCATTAGTTAGGGTCAGGTTTAAAATCTAATTTTAAGAAGAGTAATTGTGGAAATGGGCAGGGTTTAGCCATAATTATGACTTTGTGGCTGTGTTAACTAGAGACGACCAGGGGGAATGATGACTAATACTTTACTCAGTAAGGTCCCTCCCATACAATTCGATGGTCACGCCCACTAAGGCCAACTTTGAATGGTTGATATCCCAGGGTTATATAGGCTGGGTGCACAATAGCCTGGGGATGACGTTACACCAATAAACAATTACCTTGATGAAAGCCCCCAACGTAAGGACATTGAAAGTAATTTTCTTCTGGAAGCAAGTTCCATGTTCCTCATTACACAAACACACACACAACAATATAACGAGCCATACCGTGTGATTCTGAACCCAGTCAGGTCTTTGACACATTCACCCACTCCCCCGCTGAAAGATCAGTCACAAAATGTTGGTACCATTGTAACAGGTTGTAAACACATCCATAAAGACTCTATATTGCATGACACTGTATTTACTTTAAAGTCAGACCCCTTTGGTCATTTATAACATATAGATAAATGCCTTATATCATATGACGCTATACTTACTATAAAGTCAGACACCTTTGCTCATTCATAATACATACATAAAGGCTCAATGATGTAACCACAAATGTATTAACACTTAGGGAATCATCACTGACAAAACACATACATATTAAAGGCATGATTAAACCATACATTTCCTTTTATTTTTTACATTTAAATCAATAAAAAGTGAAGTTTCAAAAAGTCCAGAAATGCAATTACATTGAACATTACACAGGGGTGTGAATAGTGTAGCTTGTCCCTGAGCTGGCAGACAAATGGTTCTTGCCTCTCTGCCTTCTGGAGGTACTGCATGTTTGTTCCAACCTTAAAAGTAACAACAAAGAAAGTTAGCAGGTCTGTTAGGAAATGCCTTTGTCACACTAGCTGGATAAGGGCATTTATTTTCAGCACCAGAAAGAGTCGAAATGGGGAGATGGTAAACATTCGATTTGTATGATTATATTCCACTTTCATTTACGAATCTCATGACGTGACAATGAGACGTGGCTGTATCTAGGGGGATTTTTATTTAGCTGAGCCTGTTAGTGAGCTAAATTGAATTAGCTAGCTAGTAATTAATGTGAAGTCGCCGAATTGATTTGAAATATCGATTGAGGTAGCTATGTAATCTAACTCAACACTTAACTACTACATTTAAATTATACATTTACAACTATACATTTAAAATTACAATAAATATAGGTTAACTTACTAGTTTTTTGCTCTTCAGTTGGACCAAAAGTGGGCATTGGATTTGCGAACTCATTACATGTGCTCTTACTGCGCTACAGAAACACCTCTAACCAAACAATAGTGCACTGAATTAAAGAGCAACTACACTCAAAAAAACTATGTTTCTTAGATTTTTCCCAGAACTCAAAAGTCATCACCTGATGTGGTTTAAGCATTGATGTGAACTTAGAACATCCAATTATGTTGTTTTTCTATTTAAAAAGTGTGAAAAAACTGGGTCAAAATCTGAAAAAATTGAGATGAAACGTAAAAAAAAATATGTAAAAACAGAATTTTGTGAAAAAAAAAACAGAATTAGGCAAAGAAAAATCAAACAGATAGCTAGCTATGCACCCAGTAGGGGAGAGTGGTTTGGCCATCCTAGAAATGTTTTAGAGAAATATAATATATACAATTTAGCAGACGCTTTTATCTAAAGCGACTTACAGTCATGCGTGCATACATTTTTACATATGGGTGGTCCTGGGAATAGAACCCACTATCCTGGCGTTGCAATGCTCACCAAGATGCGTGACAAGGTTATAATTCCTTTGTGAAGCCTCATTTTAATATGTTTTATAAAGCCTTTTTAAAACATAGGTTTATGTCATATTTGAAATAGTGGGTTATGTCACATTTGACATTGGTGGTTAAGTCACACAGTTATGACACATTTATGAACCCTTTATAGAGCAGGACATATGGTTACAGATGATTTGGGCTCCCGGATGGCGCAGCGGTCTAAGGCACTGAATCTTAGTGCTACAGGCGCCACTACACACCCTGGTTCGATCCCGGGCTGTATCACAACCGGCCGTGATCGGGAGTCCCATAGGGCGGCACACAATTGGCACAGCGTCGTCTGGGTCAGGGGAGGGTTTGGCCGGGGTAGGCCTTCATTGTAAAATAAGAATTCGTTCTTAACTGACTTGCCTAGTTAAATAAAATAAAAGGTTCAATTTGGGACACATTTATGTAGTGTTTATGAAGGCTTTATGAAGCCTTTATAAGCTCCACGTCATTTAAAGCGGGACCGATTATTACATTATGCTGCTATCCATTGATTATTGATTGCTATTACTATTAGTATTTATCCTGCTACTGATCATTCTTACACCTGTTTACATGTATTTATTACCATTAGTACCATTAGTATTTATACTGTATATCATACTACCAGTCACTTTTTATGTTTAAACCCACCTCAACCACTCCAGTACCCCTGCATATTGAATACGATACTGACACTGGCAAGTATATACACTACATATACAAAAGTATGTGGACACTACTTCAAATTAGTGGATTTGGCTATTTCAGCCACACCCGTTGCTGACAGGTTTATAAAATCGAGCACACAGCCATGTAATCTCCATAGACAAAAATTGGCAGTAGAATGGCCTTACTGAGAAGCTTGGTGACTTTCAATGTGGCACCATCATGGGATGCCACCTTTCCAACAACTCAGTTCATCAAATTTGAGCCCTGTTGGAGCTGCCCCGGTGAACTGTAGGTGCTGCTATTGTGAATTGGAAACGTCTAGGAGCAACATCGACTCAGCCGCGAAGTGGTAGGCTACACAAGCTCACAGAACAGGACCGCCGAGTGCTGAAGCGCGTAGTGAGTAAAAATCGTCTGTCCTCGATTGCAACACTCACTACCTCTTGAAACAACATGAAAACAATAACTATTCGCCGGGAGCTTCATGAAATGGGTTTCCATGGCCGTGCAGCCGCACACAAGCCTAAGATCACCATGCGCAATGCCATATGCAAATATAATATTTTTTGTTCTATTTTCTATTATTATCTATATTATTATTATCACTGCATTGTTGGATAAGCACTCTCAACATAAGAATTGCAATGTACTGTTTTACACCTGCTGTATCCTGTGCACAGGGCGAATAAACTTTAAAACTTGTCTCCCTCTGCCCATTCATTGAGTACACACACACACACACACACACACACACACACACACACACACACACACACACACACACACACACACACACACACACACACACACACACACACCTCCTCCTCCAGCAGCCTTTCTCCAATCGCCCTCTATTTTTCCTCAGACGCTCCCCATATTGGGAGCGCATATACTTAAACGTGACCATACTCTTCGCCCTTGTTAGCTAACCCCCCCTCCAGCATAGGTTGGCTGTAGCTTCCTATTTTTGTATTTGTTTCCCATGTTTAGCTGTACTGTATGGTTGTTGTCTGGCTGGCTGTGTAGGCCTTAGGCCAACTGTACTACCACATGTCAGTCTGGTCCTCTTAGTAGATATGCACGACACCACCTGTTGAACACTTGGTTTTGAGTGCTCGCCTCAAACAAATCCAATTAAATTTGTCACAGGCTTCATAAACAACATATGTAGATTAACAGTGAAATGCTTAATTCACAACAATGCAGAGACTATTTTTTTTAAATAATAGAAAAAATAATAACACGTGGAATAAATACACAATACGTAATGATAACTTGGCTATGTACACGGGGTACCAGTACTGAGTAGATGTGCAGAGGTACGAGGTAACTGAGGTAGATATGTACTTGCCAGCTGGTCAGCGCATGCTCTGACGTCCTGGTAATCCGTCTGGCGGATCTTATTATGCATCTTCAAGTCAACGGACCATTCAATCTTGCAAAAGTGAGCCAATGAGGCTTTTAATGATAAAAAATATATCCCCCAGTAGTGAACACAAATGACTACAGCATGTGAACCCAGGCATGCTTGCAGTGTATACATTTTTACGAGGTCAGCATCTCTTTGTGTGCTAAGCTGGGCTGTTTGACCGTGTCTTTTATGGCCATGTTAGTACACGGTTAGCGGACATGTTGGAGATCTTAATGGGATACTTCGGGATTTTGGCAAGGAGGCCCTTTATCTACTTCCCCAGAGTCAGATAAACTCGTGGATACCATTTTTATGTCTTCGTGTAGAGTTAGAAGTAGTTTTACGAGCCAATTGCTAACTAGCGTTGCCTGTGTAGAGGCATAAATGGTTATGAGATTATGTTTATGAAATCTACAGTCACCATATACTGTACCACCTATGCTCCTCAATGACTTTTAAGGACGTTTCACAAAAAACAATGCAAGAAATCCTTTGTTTTTGTAATTTTGCCACTGGTGTAATACCCCAGTGCACCCCAAGGGACAGGTGCTCTGTCAGACTCATGTATCTGATGTGTAGCCAGTAAGGCAAAAACTATTACCACGTCGTAAATTAATTTACGACAAAGTACCGGTATAAAGTTGTCATCTTTTTGTTCTCCATATGTGTTGTTTTTACAAATGGACATATTCTTCATTATGTCACCTTTTCTTCATTTGACAGGATGGGGAACGAACGACCGTTGTAAGACAGGGGTTTCCTTGTCCTGAAACAAAACGACAGTTATTTGCATGATTTTCTGTCGTGTTTCTCCTCCTTTATTAATATGAAAACAGAATCACCCCTGAGAGGAATTCACCTGGTCTGATGTTTGACTTGGGATGTGTTCTGACATGTTACCAATGTCTTTTAGCATCTGATTTTTTATGAGGTGATTCCAAATAAGTGTAATATGACTGGGCTTGTTGACATCACTACTGGCCCCTTCTAACATCACTTTGAAATCCACCGGTTGATCCACTGCGCCATGCCTGCAATGATACGGGTTCAGCATAACATTGTTTTTTTTTAAAGCTGTGATGGGGGTTATTCTAGAATGTACAAAACCAGTATTTCATGAGAATCAACAGTTCTCTTTTTAACAGACTTGCCTGTTCCCAGCCAATAATGGTTGAGCCAATATCCTTTGGGTATTGGGCATGATTAAACAAGCAAAGGCAGCATCCAACCATCCAACATTTAGAGCTAGTTTATTGCATTGTCTCACCAGGCGGACTACACACTTTTTACTTCTCTTACGGAAAGGACAAAACTCACAATTGGTAGAAGAAAGAACATACTGTATTTTTTTTCTAAATGTATTGAAAGAAATCACAAGATGTACAATGTACTGTACGATACCAAAGAGAAGTCTTCACTGAAGCTAACATCGAAACTATAGGAAACACATTTTATATCACAACAAGATGGAGATTCCTCCTCTAAATCCTCAGAGAACGATGGCAAGCAGAGAGCGAGTTAAATAGAAAACAAACCAATTTAAAACTGCTTTGTTGCAGTGTTTGAGTGAGGGATGGTTGCATAGAAGAATGTTGTGGGAATCACCAAATGGAAATACAAAGACCTGATGGGGTCGCATCAGCTCTGCATGATTGAGAAACTTAAGAACATGAGATGAAAGTGTCACTAATCAGCGGCAAACCACACATTACTGAACATCGTCAGGTAGATCTGTAATTTACCAAACCCAGCAGCAGAGTCAGTTTTTCTGTACCAAATACCTTTACAACTGAGACTATTGGGATATCTGGGGGCATCTTTTATACTGCAAACCTGCCATGGAATTTTCCATGGTACACTATAGGAAGAATTTCAATTGAGTAAAAAGATTGTATTCAAAGAGTTTGTAATACACTGAATTAAAGAAGTATAAAAAAGAGGAGAGGCCTGAAAGAAAGAGGCCTGAATTTCTAAAAGTTCTCTCTTATAGTTTCGGCTCATGGTCCCTTTCATTAATTGGATAGATCAAATGATAAAATCAGGCCTTGCCTTCTTACAATTTACCAACACCGGTAGAAAACAAGTAGTTGTGTCACGACTTCCGCCGAGGTCGGTCCCTCTCCTTGTTCGGGCGGCGTTTGGCGGTCGATGTCACCGGTCTTCTAGCCATCGCCGATCCACCTTTCATTTTCCATTTGTTTTGTCTTGTTTTCCTGCACACCTGGTTTGCATTCCCTCATTACTCGTCTTGCATATAACCCTCTGTTTCCGCCCATGTCTGTGTGTGGAATTGTATTATGGAAATGTATGTGTACTCCAGGCTGGTTTGCGCCGGGTTATTGTAACCTGTGTGTGTTTAGTTTTCTGAGTACCGTGTTTTGTTCGCCTCAATAAAGGGCTCCGTTTGCTACCCATTTCTGCTCTGCTGCGCCGGACTTCCCTGTAGCCAGTTACGCACTCCCTTACAAGTTGAATATTAGGTATATTTCTCAAACAGAGGGTGACCAAAGCATGACAGATAAACCTGAAGAGACTGATGACAATTGTATTAGAAAGACAGAATTGTCTACTATAAAAGTAAGCTTAATCTAAATGTAATCTAAATCGGTGCAGGGTCAAACAGCCAAAAAACATAACTGTCCAGTTTATATTTAGTAAAATGCGAACTTTGTGTTATTCGGGTATTCATTTAAAATGTTTATAGATCAAACAACACAAAAGGACCCTTTTAAGCCAGAGTCTAAAATGAAAACTAAGCAACAAATAAAATAAAAAATACAGTTGAATAGAACCGACACACAATTTACATATACTTACTGTAGTTCTGATAGCGATGAGATTCACAATCTGTACTTCCCAAAGAATCTGAAAATACAAATATTACATGATGGCTCAATCGAGAAATTTCTCCGCAAATGTGCAGGAAAACGAGGTAGCATTATATATAAAGGATGATAGGATATATATTTGTGGCTGCTTGGTGACTGTAAACCACAAATGATTTTTTTTTTGAGATGCAGAAGTAAAAGTGATGTCAATTAATGGTAATGCTTTGCAAAGCAACAACTTTGGTTAAGTGTCTACATTTCATAAATCAGAGATGGTAGTTTTGCTTATTTTAAGATAGTTCAATTTAAAAACTTTGGACTTAAGCAATTATGTGAATTTATTGTCATCATATCTCTTCTGATATCCAAAGATTTTCATTAGTAGTCTTCAATCAATATGCCATATAAAACTAGGCTATTTCCTTTTTCACGCTGGTCACACATTTATACCATTGCAAGAAGATCATTGTGTAAGATCCAACAAGGAATTTGGGAAACTTATCAAGATAATACCGTTCAACAATACCGGCTCGACAAGCAAAGAAAAAGGAACAGTAAAAATGTTTGAACAAAGAATCTTTAAACAGAATCAAATAAATAAATATGCTGCTGTTACGTAAAGTGTAAAAAGTCAAAAACAATTAACAAAATACAAGAAAATCATGACCAATTCATATATATTTGAGTTAGGAAAGGAGAGGTGGAGTAGGGTGGTGGCCAGTCTCTCATAGCAATCAGGGTCCGGTTTCTCAAACACAGATTTAGCCAAGTCCTGGACTAAAAAGCACTTTCAAATGGAGAATCTCCATTGAGAATGCTTTTTAGAAACGGACTATGCTTAATCTGTGTTTGGGAAACCGACCCTAAACGTAAAAGTGCGGTTCACCTTAAACAGGTTTTTGATATACTACTGGGCGAGTCTTATATGACATAATATCTTCATGTCCACTCCTCATCATCAATCTAAACTCACCCATTGGCTTTAAAAATAAATTCTAAACAAAAATCTTGAAAAAAGGACAAGTTACTCAAAGAAGAAAGTGCCAAAATTAAGAAAAATCAAATTATCATCTCTAGCCCACTTTTAGGTACGGTGGGCATAAAAAAAAAGTTTATTTCCTCAAATTTAGGCTTCTTGGATTTCATTATCATATCCAATTGGGGGGAGCAAGGCTGCACAGATTATCTGTACAAATGTTTATTTTAAGTCCACTGAATTTCAAATCAACTTTTTGCTCACCAATCTATGCCATGCCTTCTCAAGTGATGGAGAATCGGCACGAGTTTGATCAAAACGGGATGAAAATCTGTATGGGCTTGCGCTAGGGTAATGCGTTTTGTCAATTGAAGATGGGGCAAGATGGTGGGGTGTCAGTGAAACATGCAGACTTAATAAGGCAAGGAGAGCCCAAGGTGTATTATTTTCAAAAGTGTCTGGATATACAGCGCCAACCGTTTACGGCGTTCTGCGCAAACGAGCATGAAACCACAACAAAAACACATTCCTTTCAAACAAACACCTTACTAGGAAGCAGCAGATATAACAAAACATATATCAATACAAATAGAGTACGTGTCATCATTCTTCTCTTCATCTAAAATATTTCAGGCCAAGTAAAACATTCCCTGTAACGATGTACTGTAGGTTGAGAATCGTACTGTAAACAAGATTCCATTTGCAGTATACGAATTGCAGTTGGGTCGAATGCTTCCCTTTTCTTCACATTTGTCTCAACAGACGTTTCACAGTCTTCCACAATTAAAGAGTCCCTTTCACTGATTTATTGGGTCCAGGGTGTTTGAAGTACTATCTGAGGAGAGAAAATAAATAAATAAATGCAACATTCAAGTCATGCTAACTACAGAGCAGGAAAAAACAACAAAAGTTAGTATATTTGATGAAAAAATTTATTAGGCATGATGGGGGGGGGGGGGGGGGGGAAACAGCACAGGAAAGCAGATGTAACCTAACAGCTAGGCCTTTCAACCTGAGGTTATGGGTGGCATCATCAGATAGAGGATTTCTGAGCCAAGACAAAGGACAACATCTAAAACCACAAGTGAGCACATTCACAGGGCCTACGTTACATTTTTATCACAGTTAACCTTTTAATCACAATAATTGCACTATTAAAAGCCTACGGTTAGTTAAGCCAGTTGATTTCTCTGTTGCATGACCTAAAGGTGTGGCTTAAGCGCAAATGGGTGAGAGGAAGCCAGCGTGACACATCAAACCACTAGAGGCTCTTCATACTTCAAAGAAAAATCCTCCTCTGCACGGAGTAAACAAACATGGAGGGCCACCCGGCTCTTCCACATACTGAGGCCAGCTGAACTTGTTAGACCAACAGCTAGCTACTCCCAGAGGGAATATACACTCTCAACAGTGTGTTTACTTAATCTGAAAGCCAGGCATCGAGTGCATATGTGTATGTAAAAACAGGTCGATAAACACCAAAACCTGGCAAACTTATTTATTTAGTCAAACAAAAGCCACACTCACTATGATAAATTAATTGTACTATAGTCTACAAACCCAGGCTTGTGTGGGCTCTTTTCTAAAACCACGATTTAGCCTAGATCTGTTGAAATCTGCTGAGTCAATGCAGCAGTGCTCCATCCTGCTGCAGTCCATTATGAGACTATGTACTGTACATGTCCGACTCACCTGCAGCAGCCACTGAAGTGGGGCCGATGTCTGGGCCTGAGCCACAAACCCCAGCTGACCGAATCTTGGACCTAACATGACACGAAGGAGCAATAGAACTGGTTTATCTTTCGTTACTCAGCAAAAACACACCGTCGTAATAAGGTAATATTTTGGTCATATGTGACACCTTTAATATTAAGAAGTTTGTTGTGACAATGTGATTTTGTTAGATGGGCACTCTTCGCACTGGAATTTACAGTGCATTCGGAAAGTATTAAGACCCCTAGGCTTTTCCCACATTTTGTTACATTACAGCCTTATTCTAAAATGTATTAAATTGTCACCCCTCATCAATCTACACACAATACCCTATAATGAAAAAACAAAAAAAACATGTTTATAGATTGCAAATGTATTAAAAATATAATAAATGGAAATATCACATTTACAAAAGTATTCAGACCCTTTACTCAGAACTTTGTTGAAGCACCTTTGGCAGCAATTACAGCCTTGAGTCTTCTTGGGTTGGACCCTACAAGCTTGTCACACCTGTATTTGGGGAGTATCTCCATTCCTCTCTGCAGATCCTCTCAAGCTCTGTCAGGTTGGATAGGGAGCGTCGCTGCACAGCTATTCTCTCCAGAGATGTTTGATCGGGTTCTAGTCCGGGCTCTGGCTGGGCCACTCAAGGACATTCAGAGACTTGTCCCGAAGCAACTCCTGCGTTGTCTTGGCTGTGTGCTTAGGGTCGTTGTCCTGTTGGAAGGTGAACCTTCGCTCCAGTCTGAGGTCCTGAGCACTCTGGAGTAGGTTTTCATCAAGGATCTCTCTGTACATTGCTCTTTTCACCTCTCCCTCCCTCCTGACTAGTCTCCCAATCCCTGCTGCTGAACAAAATCCCCACAGCATGATGCTGCCACCACCATGCTTCACCGTAGGGATGGTGCCAGGTTTCCTCCAAACATGACGCTTGGCATTCAGGTCAAAGAGTTCAATCTTGGTTTCATCAAACCAGAGAATCTTGTTTCTCATAATCTGAGAGTCCTTTAGGTGTCTTTTGGCAAACTCCAAGCAGGCTGTCATGTGCCTTTTACTGAGGAGTGGCTTCCGCCCGGCCACTCTACAATAAAGGCCTGATTGGTGGAGTGCTGCAGAGATGGTTGTCGTTCTGGAATGTTCTCCCATCTCTGGAACTCTGGAGCTCTGTCAGAGGGACCATTGAGTTTTTTGTCACCTCCCTGACAAAGGCCCTTCTCCCCAATTGCTCAGTTTGGCCAGGTGACCAGCTCTAGGAAGAGTCTTGGTGGTTCCGAACTTATTCCATTGAATAATGATGGAGTCTACTGTGTTTTTGGGGACCTTCAATGCTGCAGAAATTTTTTGATACCCTTTCCCAGATCTGTGCCTCGACTCAATCCTGTCTCGGAGCTCAACGGACAATTCCTTCGAACTCATGGTTTGGTTTTTGCTCTGACATGCACTGTCAACTGTGGGACCTTATACAGACAGGTGTGTGCCTTTCCAAATCATGTCCAATCAATTGAATTTACCACAGGTGGACTCCAATCAAGTTGTAGAAACATCTCAAGGATGATCAATGGAAACAGGATGCACCTGAGCTCAATTTCGAGTCTCATAGCAAAGGGTGTGAATACTTATGTAAATAATGTATTTCTGTTTATTATTTGTAATACATTTGCTAACATTTCTAAAAACCTGTTTTTGCTTTGTCTTTATGGGGCATTGTGTGTAGATTGATGAGGGAAAACAATTATGTAATCAATTTTAGAATAAGGCTGTAACGTCACAAAATTAGGAAAAAGTGAAGCGGTCTGAATACTTTCCGAATGCTCTGTATATGAACTTGATTACAGTTTAACATCGTCCACACAAAAAAAATCTTGTTTCTTTTAGAGCCTGGCTTGCTGAGAAGTTACTATAAAAGGAAGAAGGGGTTCACTTTAGACCACCATTAGCCAGTGTTGTGTTTGAGACCACCTAAAGAGACCAATTCAAGACCAAGACCGGAGCAAATCAAGTCCGAGTCAAGGGCAAGATTGGAGGGGTGGGGGTACTGAGTCAAGACCGAGATGGAGAGACTGAGTCAAGACCAAGACGGGGGAGAGGGGTCCGAGACAGAGTCAAGACCATCAAAATTTGCGTCCAATTCAATGTCGCAGCGCGACAGAGTTCCTTCTCATAGAATTGATCAGGCTCTTGATTCTGGCCTGAAGAATGTTGTCCTAATTCTCTTCAAAGGCTGTACAAACTTGCTGGATATTGACGAGAACTGGAACACGCTGTCGTACACGTCAATCCAGAGCATCCCAGACATACTAAATGGGTGACATGTCTGATGAGTATGCAGGCCATGGAAGAACAGGGACATTTTCAGCTTACAGGAATTGTGTACAGATCCTTGCGACATGGGGCCATGCATTATCATGCTGAAACATGAAGTAATGGCGGAGGTTGAAAGGTGCGACGATGGGCCTCAGGATCTCGTCATGGTGTCTCTGTGCATTCAAATTGCCATTGATAAAATGCAATTGTCTTGGTTGTCCGTAGCTTATGCCTGCCCATACTATAACCCCACCGCCATCATGGGGCACTCTCTTCACAAAGTTGACATCAGCAAACTGCTCGCCCCCACGGCGCCATACACATGGTCAGCGGTGGTCTTTTATTGTCCCCAGAAGTTCATAGGAACATGTCAAATTTGGTGTCAAATGAAAGCTTAGACTTTAATTTTTATTAAGGTATACAATGCCTTCAGAAACTATTCACACCCATCTACTTTTTCCACTTTATGTTTCAGCCTGAATTTAAAATGGATAAAAATGTACAAATTAATAACAAATGAAAAGCTGAAATGTCTTGAGTCAGTAAGTATTCAACCCCTTTGTTGTTATTATGGCAAGCCTAAATACCTTGAGTAATTAAAAAAAATTAAGTTGCATAGACTAACCGTGTGCAATAATGGTGTTTTTGAATGACTATCCCATCTCTTTAGCCCACACATACAATTATCTGTAAAGTCTCTCAGTCGAAAAGGTAATTTCAAGAACAGATTCAACGACAAAGACCAGGGAGGTTTTCCAATGCCTCGCAAAGAAGGACACCTATTGGTAGATGGGTAAAAAAAAATCATAAAAAGTAGACATTGAATTTCTCTTTGAAAGAAGTTATTAAAGAAGTTATTAATTACACTTTGGATGGTGTATCGATACACCCAGTCACTACAAAGATACAGGCGTCCTTCCTAACTCGCTTAGGGATTACACTATGACGCCAATGGTGATTTTATGGCTGTGATAGGAAACTGAGGATGGATCAACAACATTGTAGTTACTCAACAATACTAACCTAATTGACAGAGTGAAAAGAAGGAAGCCTGTACAGAATAAAAATATTCCAAAACATGCATCCTGTTTGCAAAACGTCATTAAGGTAATACTGCAAAACATGTGGCAAAGAAATGCACTTTTTGCCCTGAATCCAAAACAACAAATCACTCTTCATATTTTCAAGCATGATGGTGGCTGCATCACGTTATGGGTATGCTTGTCATCGGCAAGGACTAGGGTGTCCTAGAGTAATAACTGGTTCAGTCTGCTGTCCACCTGACACTGGGAGACAAATCCACATTTCAGCAGGACAATAACCTAAAATGCAAGGCCAACTATACACTGGAGTTACTTACCAAGATGACATTAAATGTTCCTGAATGGCCTAGTTAGAGTTTTGACTTAAATTGTCTTGAAAATCTATGGCAAGACTTCAAAATGGCTGTCTAGCAATGATCAAAAACCAACTCAACAGTGCTTGAAGAATTCTTAAAATAATAAAATGGGCAAATATTGCACAATTCAGGTTTGCAAAGCTCTTAGAGACTTATCCAGAAAGACTCACAGTTGTAGTCACTGCCGAAGGTGATTCTAAAATGTATTTACTCTGGGGATTGAGTACTTATCAAAATATCTTTGTGTTTTATTTCCCGTTATTACAAACAAAATAAACAAATCTTCCACTTTGACATGAGTATTTTGTGTAGGTTGTTGACAAAAATGACAAATCCATTTTAATCCCACTTTGTAATACAATAAAGCGTCAAGGGGTGTGATCTCTCTCTCTCTCTTAGTGAATTATATTCATATTTATGCATTTCCATATAATACAGATCAGGAACCCTTGATGTAATTCCTTTACTGGATGTAAACCCACTTCACCTACTGTTGTTCAATAATAAAATAAAATATATATATATTATTTCAAAATTCAAGATGTCATGTCATAGCTGACACCCCATTCCTTCTACAGACATCTTTAAATCTTAGTTCGGAACAGATCTTTTTGGAAAACATTGTCGCATAAAAAACGGAGGGAGATTTTTTGTTGTTGCATCTGCACAGTTTTTCCAGTCAATGAGTTTGTAAAATGTTCTGTGTAAATTGTTCAAAGTAGCCCTTGTGCATAGAGTTGTATGGTTTGGCACACTTTGAATTCATTGATTTTTGTTTGGAATAGATTTAAAAGTGAAATCAGATTTAAAGCGAAATTCCGTCAATGCTGCAGATTGCTATTGTTGGGCTGCCAGTGGCAGATGTGTGCCCAGTGATTCTCTCCCGTGTCCCACAATCCTGTTATGCAACTAGTTTAATGGGGAATTGGAGACATTTGCTGACTCTACTGTTACATAGCAGAGTTCGTATTTAGGTTAAATTGGGGAGGGGGGGGGGGGGGGGGTTCACCTTTTGTCTTACAGGAACACAGGCAATATCTTACTACTGATAACAACGCTCTTGTCTACACATGGATATGCCTATGGCGGATTTACGTTCGCACAGTGCATTCAATCCCTGACATAATGTAAGCAGTTTCCCATATGGAGCATTGACTTACAAGCAGAGTGTGTGTGTGTTTCTTCTCTTGTTCTGATTAGTTTTTCCTAAGTGCCGTGGTGTTATGAACAAAACAATTAAAAAGGGTGCTTCTGGCTGTTATAAGACATTTACCATCAATAAAATGTTTTTGCTGGCTGGCACTTACATTATAATGTCTCTATCTCTACATAAAGAACTATTTATTGTGAGTCATTGACAAGTCAATTACATTTTTTATTCAACGAGGCAAGTCAGTTGAGAACAAATTCTTATTTACAATGACGGCCTACACCGGCCAAACCCGGATGACACTGGGCCAACTGCGCGCCACCCTATGGGGACTCCCAATCACGGCCGGTTGTGACACAGCCTGGATTCGAACCAGGGTGTCTGTAGTGACGCCTCTAGCACCGAGATGGAGTGCCTTAGACCGCTGCGCAACTTGTGAGAAATTAAGAAAGAAATGACAAATTCATATACCCAGTGACCTCGGTTTAATTTTGATCATCTCAAATACCTTTAGTAAGATAAATAAAATGGGTTGCAAAACGTAAACAGCAACTCTACAGTACGTGGGCATGTTAAGCTAATTTTGCTCATGTACACACACCCATGGTGTCGTTATTGGAAAGGGAGAATGATTAATCCTATTCCTTCACCAAGCCGATGTAGCAGCAGTGTAACGGTTTTCTTCCGTTGGTGAAGGAGAGGACCAAAATGCAGCGTGGCTAGTGTTCAACATGTTTAATAAACAAAGAGACGATAACGTGAACACTATACAAAATACAAAATAACAAACGTGAAAACCGAGACAGTCCTATCTGGTGCAGAATACAAAGACAGAAGACAACCACCCACAAACCCCAACACAAAACAAGCCACCTAAATATGATTCCCAATCAGAGACAACACAAAACACCTGCCTCTGATTGAGAACCATATTAGGCCAAACATAGAAACAGACAAACTAGACACACAACATAGAATGCCCACCCAGCTCACGTCCTGACCAACACTAAAACAAGTAAAACACACAAGAACTATGGTCAGAACGTGACAAGCAGTAACAGTCCTGTGTGTGTGTGAAGTGAGCAGAGCGGGGGATGGAGCAAAGGATGAATAGAGAAGGGGAAGAATGGGAGAGGAGAGACAGGCAGGCTACAAGAGCGGCAAAGGAAAAGGTCATAAGACTACTTTACACGGGGAGATAAGCTACCACCGCAAAAAAAAGACAGCACCTCCCCATGACTTAACCTCCCCACACATTATCGGACTCAAGACACAGTATAGAGAAAATCAAATTATATCGGCTACAATATACTGCACACCAAGAACAACTCTCAACAAAACTGGGCTGTGGAGCAAAACAATTCAGATAGCACGCACATGCGGTTCAACGCTTCAGTGCTGAACAAAGGAAGCCTGTGATCATCCACTCCACCTCTTCTAAACACAGGCATTTGACAGATGGATTCGGGCCAAAGGGATGTAGGTTGGGTGGGGGAGGGGGGGAGTCGCTCGTGGCATAAGAGGTATCCTAGCATGTCTGGTGGAGAGAAACACAGGCAACCTTTCACTGGTTCACACAGGCAGACAGCGTGAGAGCAGATGCAGCTGGAGACATGCTGGAGACAACCAGGCTGCGACAACCTAAAACGAGTGGTTTAGTTGTGGAGTGGACTAGTCGGCTGAGATTATCCTGAGAATGACACCCAGTGAACTGGCCTCTTATAAATACTGTTATGGCAAGCCTTTAGTTTTTCAACTGCAAATGATGAAAATCTGAAAGACTGTTCAGGTTAGGCCTAAATAAACATACTTGTACGGTATGACAGAAAACCAACAAGAAGTAGGTCGGCCTACAAGATAACAGTATGCGGTAAGGGAGGAACAAGGAATTTGACTAGCTTGGAGCGATCTCTAGCTTGGAGAACACCATGAACAGACCATGAACACTCAGTCTGCAGGCCCTAAGGAAGAAATGTTAAGCACTGTAAAAGACAACTAATGAAAGCAATGCTGGCTACAAGGTGGTGCCCCTTATCCAGAATGGGGAAGAACGCTCTGTATTCCTCAACCAGTTCAAACTGCTGGAGCTAAAGGAATTCAGTTGAAAACATCTGGGGAACAGACAGCACAGACATTTGGATCTTATCTATGAGCTGGTGCCCTGGCCAGACCATTCTGTCACGTTCGGTCACTAAGCAAACCCCCCTACTGCGGGTATGGTGGAATCTTTCGAAGCCCTTTTGTCAACTGAGCAGTGCTTGTGATTGATAAAAAAAAAGTACATGGAGACAAAACATAACCATTGCTAGTACGCAAAAAAACGCAAAACCAGGAACATCAAAAAGGTCAAAAGATTAAATGTATAGATAAGTACCTGGGGGGAAAGAAGTATAGGGGGGGTGGGGTCATGCAGCACATGTGACCTTGTCCATCCTGTTTTGTAGCTCAAGCGCATCGGGCCGGTCCTGAGGGTTGACCGCTAGCATGTCCTGCAAAAGCTTCTTCACCCCGTCCGACATGGAGGACTTGCGCTTCTGCGGGATGTTCTGTATCATCTTTTGGTCCTCTGGCAGAGCCTCGCCGACAGGCACGATGTCGGTGCCCTGCTTCACGTATGTTCCCAGCAGTTCGCGCTTGGACTCGGAGTCGATGAAGGTGATCCGCTCCAGCATAGCCCAGATGTTGATGTCCAGGGCGAAGATGTCAGCCTTGCCTGTGTAGTGGCCCTCCCACACCTCGGGCGCCATGTAGAAGTCTGAGCCGCACGCCGACGACAGCCAGAACTTGTTGACAACATTTTCGTTCTTGTCCTCGCCCGCCTTGTCCTTCTCGGCGCCCCCTAGGCCGGCACACACCTTGCTGAGGCCAAAGTCAGACACTTTGAGAACCGGTGTCCCTGCTTTCTCAGAGATGAGGATGTTGTCAGGCTTGAAGTTGGGGGGGAACGATGTTGTTTTCGTGCAGAAAGGCGACGGCGCTTGTCAGCTGAAGCATGAAGCTGTTGTTGGTCCACAGGTCAGGTCGTCGCGACAGGATGAACTGGTTCACGTCCCCACCTTCACAGAACTCCATGATGAACCACAGGTAGCAGGGTTTCTCGGGGTGGTTCAGTACTCTCTCACCTGCAATGGATGGATATGAGTCCAAAGGTGCAGTGGTAGAACACAGGAAAATTAACCTCTAAATGAGCCACTACTGTGAAAAATACTTAAAGGAAATGATAAACGGATGAATGATTAGCTTGACAAAGGTTACGGTCATTTCCATGTAAAAAGACCAATGAGCACCAACATGTGAAATTTATAGGAGCATATCAAATGTGGTATCAAATGAACGCTGAGAGTCTTATTTTTGGGAAATGAAGGCATAGATATGTTTTTCAACCATTTTCCATCCTACATATTAGGAATAAGCAGGCTTTGATTTATGGTCACGGGCAATTCCACGGTAACAAAATTACACTGACTGATTTTTCACTTTAAAATGTATGCTAAACAAAAACAATTGATTTCAAAGTTTAACAAACCATACAAGTCTATGCACAAGGACTACTTTGAACAACAGTGGAGGTGCATTATGATGGTGGCTCCCATGAACTTACCACAAATTGTTTTCCATTACTCTTTTTTTGTATGGTCATTAGCGGAGTATAATGACCATACAAAGTATTCAAGACACCAGGAATTTGAAAAAACGAAAAAGTCAGTCCCTCCAGGATTTCGCAAAATTGTTTTGTGAATTCTGCGGCCCAAAATGATTGATTTCTCGGCAGCTTTTCTGAAATTCTGCAATGTTATTTTTTAACGTTAATTTCACATAAAGCAATAAAAGTCATATGTGTATAGAAACATTTAAAGTGCTCAATTCTGTTTATTTTCTTGATAAAATCTCTCTCTCTCTCTCTCTCTCTCTCTCTATCTCTCTCTCTCTCTCTCTCTCTCTCTCTCTCTCTTTCTTTCTTTCTTTCTTTCTTTCTTTCTTTCTTTCTTTCTTTCTTTCTTTCTTTCTTTCTTTCTTTCTTTCTTTCTCTTTGTTTTGGGTCCACACACGTAAGTTAACTTATGTAAATTAGAGAGGAGAGGATTTTCTTCTGAATAACTGGTCAGTGCATAGCACTTTCCATTCAGCTTCAGGCAACTTTGATAGAAGGCTTGATCACACCTGTAATGATTACTTCTATCCGTCACACCCATTGTTGCTTATCCATTGTTCACTAGTTATATCAATGTAATTACACACAACACAATGTTGAATAACAGAATGCTTCCCACCACTAGATCACATAAATAGACGTGAGCTGGACATGATCCCAACTCTGCCACCAGTGTAGCGGAAAAAAAGTGAAAGCTGTAACAGGGACTCTAACCAGGTCTCATATGTGGCAAAGTGAGCTCCAACGGCCATTGGCACGAAAGCCTAGTAGGCATCTGGGCAGAGGCAGTTGGCCTACAATGCTGGCATATGCCTTGTTACAATAGCTTAAGTATATGACATGATTGACATGTTTGCAATAACCATCATGAAATGACCTTTGAAGTACCATAAGTGCAGGCCAACATAATTAATTATGCTAATTAGCCTGTTTAATTGCATTGATATGGGTTAATTGATCATAGTCCAGACCCGTTATAGTTGCAAATACCATGCAGTTACACCAGGGGAATTTAAACCAAACAGATTTTTTTGCAGGTCTTCTGTTTCCCCACATTTATTGATGAATCAATTTCACATCATGAAAATGTATCCCCATTCTCCAATCAAATACCTTCATCGATACCACCCCTAAAATATTTTTACTCCAATCTGGCAACCCTCACGAAATCCAACATAGCACCAGTATCCCAAATTATTCACCGAAAACAAGCATAGAAAAAGGTTGCAATTATATTCTAAGTATTTTGGGTGACAACTTGGTTGATTAACAATATTGGGTTTTTAACGTTTGTTTTTTGTTTTAAATAAATGTGGGACACAAAAAGAGTCTGTGTAGAAAACCATTGCCCCAAAAAATATTGCTCCAAAAACTTTCAAAAGATTGTTCTGAAGTTTGCCCCCCAAAAATGTATTTTCCTATGAATGAAGCCACATAAAAACTCATGAAAACGCACAAAATCTGCTGAAATACCTTTAGTACATATTTGCACAAATTGAGTTGAGATTCTGTTGAATATTAGCACAATTAATTGACCTACACTACAAATTGAACAGCATTTTTAACACATCTGATTAGTACATAATAAATTCTGTAAAAATAACAATTATTTTGATCTGATTATGCTCATAAAATCACCAATGTCTCTATTCAATTATTATTTTTGTGTATTTCTCTGTGTGTTGATTGGTGGGGAAAAACAGGTCTACGTAGCCTACTGTAGGCTACACTACTTTTTTTAACGTCAACATTCGTTCAGAACAATTAGCTTGATAGCAAGAGAGAATGTCGCTCTCAGAAAGTATCAAAAGAAAGGTGGATAATGAAACTCGAAGTTTCATTATCCACCTTTCAGTACCTTCTTTTCCCAATGCCAAGCCAGTGCGTCAAATTTGCAATGGAAATGTCGCTGCTTGCAAATAATTTAATCTCAGACGTCATTATGAATCTAAGCATGGAACTTTCGCAGTGGCCCCGACGCACAAACATTGAAACATTAACTGCAAACTACAAACACAGCTTTTTGGCTGACATATTCTGACATATTCTGTCACTTAAACGGGTTAAATCTGCAGCTACAAGGAATAGGGAAAAAAGTTGTGTACATGGTGGAAAAACTTGAGGCCTTTACTAGGAAGCTTGAGTTGTTCGATTTGGACTTGTCATCTGGAAGGCTACTGCACTTCAGCACACTGAAGACACTACAGACAGAGGGACCAGGCCGCAGCATTGTCACAGAGGTGATGGTAGATTTCGTCAAGCAGCCTAGGGACAACTTCTACATTGGATTTGAAGACTGCAGCAGGCCCTACAGCAGACTGGGATCCTCTGGGAGAATTCTCCTCCCTTGCTAAAGAAACGATACCCTCGGTGGTTGAGGCCGCAATTCAAACTGAGTTGATTGAATTCCAGACATCCAGCCAGATCAGGTATGCGCTCAGGAGTGCCGAGTCCTTGTGTGCGTTTTGGGTGGCATGCTCAGAGGAATAAAGCACAGTAGAGAAACGTGCATTTTATGCGCTAACAATGTTTGGATCAACTTACACTTGCAAGTCCTCACGACAGGAACCGTCTTTCACATAAGTCATACACATACACACATTAAAATCAGAACTATCTCACCCGACATCCACAAGATCGTGTCCGAGTAAGTAACTTAGTTGCCTACATGACTGTATTTAGTAAATACTAACATTATTGTGAGTGCCTATCCAGGGCTATTTAGGTCTCAAGCTGACAGTATTTTCTGTATGTTCTGTCGTTACAGGAGCATGCTATCCCGAGACTCCCAATACAGACATTCAGGCACAGACATTGCCTTTTTTCTTTACATTATTGTTTTATGTAGGATGCTAAATTTTTGGCCAGTTGCAATTGTAAGTAGGCTTAATTTAAAAAAATCACACTTCTATTAGGCAATATATTTTTTGCTTGTGAAAGATGCTGTTAAGCCTCATAGCCTACATCAGCCAGGTAATTTATTTTATATAGGCCTAGGCTTGGAAGAAATAGACTCCAATTAAGCCCTCTTGTTGTTTAAAATGAAGATTATTGTTGAAGTGAATTACTCGACTGGTGTAGTTTTCTCCATCTGTTGCTGTGCGCTACACGCATAACAAGTTAGCTATATTTTCAGCACCAGGCACTGTGCACCTCCTATTGATTGCGCTGCGGTTGCAGTTTTATGTTTCAGCACCACAAAATTGTCCGCTGCCTGCTTTATTAGTTGACTGTCTACTGTATTCTTTCGCCTCATGAATTAAGTTAAAATTTAACTTTTGCATTTTTTAGGTACTGTAGGGATAACTTCCTGCTTGGGACATTGCATTTGCATCTCGGGCCCTAGATTTTTTTTATTATTATAATTTTTTAAATGGAACAAAAAATATTCATAATAATTTGGGGGGCCAAATAATATTGCTGGTGGGCCAGATTTGGCCCACGGGCCGCCAGTTGGGGAACCCTGGTGTAGTCCATAAGATGAGGCTGGGCATCGTGGAGTCTGCTGGAGGCTAAACTGGTGCATTTGGAAGCACGGGATATGGATACCAAAACTCGGGCTGTGGCACTGGGTATGGTGCTGGCTGTGGCCAGGGTTGTGGAGCGGGTGGTGGCCAGTATTGTGGTGCTGGCTGCGGCCCAGGTTGTGGAGCTGGCTGAGGCCCGGGTTGTGGAGCTGGCTG
The DNA here is from genome assembly GCF_016432855.1 of Salvelinus namaycush. Lineage (NCBI taxonomy): Eukaryota > Metazoa > Chordata > Actinopteri > Salmoniformes > Salmonidae > Salvelinus > Salvelinus namaycush. The sequence continues at coordinate 50,207,958 of NC_052308.1, read as the reverse complement.
CGGTCCGGGTTGTGGGCTGGCTGTGCTGGATCTAGGGGCTGTGGCCCAGGAGGTGGAGGTGTCTGGGCAGGCTGAGCTGAACCTGGACCTGGCAGTGGCCTAATTGGTGATGCTGGCCGGGATGGTTATATTGGGTTGATTCCCGGTAGCAGAGTATGAATTGGGCTATGTGGATCCAGGAGAGGAAGGCTCTGATGGTGTTTGAGCTGTGTGGACAGGGAACTTGTCTGACTTCGTTTAGTGACTACTGATAGCGCCCTCATCTGTCTGCTAATGTCCTGCCCATAGAAATATAGTGATCCTCTAACTGTGGCAATTTGATTGGTAAACTCAGGGGTACTACTCGCAATGGCTGCCTGGTAATGTGATGCAATTTCCATGGTAATGTAGAATGTTCATTCAAATTATGCTAACTGATGTGGCTCATGTCTTTTTTTCTGATGTCTGAGTTGATTCAACAAATCACAGCACAGATTGATGGGTACACTTCCTGCTTTTACTTCCTGCTTTGCTCCAATGTGTACACTCAATGGCCGCCAGTCCACCCATTATTCCATCATTGACTTCAATGGGGACGCCTGTTCTATTCCTTCTATTTCTATGTTCCTGCCAACATGCCTCCATCCTACTCCATCTCTGATCTTCGCTTACCCTCTCCTCGACATGGGCAGCCACTGTTGAGTATTGGACCTGTGGTGCCTGTTTGATGACTGCTGTGGTTGACAGAAGATACTGTTGTGGAGGGTAACTCAGGATGTAGCTCTCAAGCCTTCCTTGGATCCGTCGGTTCCTGCTGGGTCGGGAACATTGTCCATTGTTGGTTGTCCATGCTGGTTGTTGTCCATCGTATGGATCTCTGGAATAGGCCATGACAGCAGTTGTACATACGGCTTCGAAGGACCACTTGTGAATTATTAAACTATTTTGATGGTTGTACAATGCTGCCCTTAATCTTCCTGCACTCCAGGAATCCAGTTTGTGATGTTTAATGGAATGTTGTAAATGTGTGTTTAGTATCTGAACGCACACACAACAGTTGTAGAAAACTTGGAGACAATCTTCAGATGGACACCTCAGTAGGAAATCTCACTCTGGCTTGAAGGGGGACAGGGAGTGAGATGTGTGAACACCTAAGATGTGATTGACTGAGAGAGTGTGTGACCGCATAGATACATACAAATGAATCATATAATGGATAAAAGATTGAACTGTATGAGTGACGAGGTACCCAATATGTGATATAAGGCAGGGGACTATTTGTCACGACTTCCACCGAAGGTGGCTCCTCTCCCTGTTCGGGCGGCGCTCGGCGGTCGTTGTCGCCGGCCTACTAGCTGCCACCGATCCCTTTTCTTTTTCGTTTGGTTTTGTCTGTCTTGTGTTCACCTGTGTCTAGTTTAGGCTAATCAGTGGGGTATTTAATCTCGCCCTACCCGCTAGGTTTTGTGCGGGATTGTTTGTGTTACTGTCGTTAGCTTGGGTTGCGCTTTTCCCTGTTAAGCAGGTTTAATTTCACGGGACTGTTTTTCCCACACGTTAGTTTAGTAGAGGAGTGTGTTCCTCCGTTTTCGACTAGACTGCATTCCTGTTTTCTAGTGGCTGCTTTTGTGGTCCTGTACCTGTTTTGTTGGTGTACCAGTAAATAAAACTCCCTTCTTGAAATTCTTGCTCTCCTGCGCCTGACTCCACACCCACCTCTCCTAGGGAGATACTGACACTAATACAATTATTATTGTGTAAAATGTGCAATTGCGCATGGTCGTTTGACCATTCCTGGAAGCTGAAAATGTCCCAATTCTTCCATGGCCTCACCAGACATGTCACCCATGTATAACATGAATGTATCGCAAATGAACGTGTAGCAACCGAAAGGTTGTGAGTTCAAATCTCATCATGGGCAATTTTAGCACATTTTCAACTACTTACTACTTTTTAGCTACTTTGCAACTACTTAGCATGTCAGCTAACCCTTCCCCTAACCCTAACCTTAACCCTTTCCATAACATTAACCTGAACCCTTAAAACAACCTATAGCCTAGCTAACATTAGCAACCTAGCTAGGATTCGTAACATATTATACGAAATTCTCGGAGACCAGGTTGCAACGACGAGCACAGTAATTACCCTATATTTTAGCCCATTGTTAAGAATGAGAATTGTTCTACTGATCAGACTAAATAAAGTAAATACATAACAAAATCTCCTGAAAACAAGATTACATAAATCTGCCCCTATACACCTAACTTATTTATTGTCCCCCCTCTAGAATAAAACTTAACCTTTAAGATTGTGATTCACAATCTGTTTAACTTCCCTGCTAAAACATACTGTTGTCACATCTGCTCCTGCCACGCCCTCTAGTGCTCATCCGGTGTCTCCTTGACCTGCCGCCACTCCCCCTGTGCTCTCTCCCTCTCCCTCTCCCTCTCCCTCTCCCTCTCCCTCTCTCTCTCCCTCTGTGTATTTGTGTGGGCGGAGACAGGTGTGCTGGAGTCAGAGCAGATCCCCACTAGCTGCAACCTGTTCCATAATCAAGACCTCTACAAATACTCAGTCCTGCCACTTCCACACTACCAGATCGTAGTCTCTGCCCAGTCAGTCCACGGTTCTAGCCGTTTGTGCCTGGTTTCCCTTGCCTGACGCTGTTTTCCTCTCCGCTACAGTTCTGCCCGCTCTGACTCTGGTCCCTGTCTCCAGTCTGACTTCTCGTCAGTCCTGCTATTCTGTCCTGGATTCCTCACTCTATGCTCCCTTGGATTCCCCTCCGGACCTGCTTACCCTGTCCCCACACCACTCGCTCCAGCCTCAGCCTCAGCCTCTGCACCTGGTTTCCAGCAACCTGCCCGAGCTTCCCCTGGCCTGCACTCAATCTTCCCCCAGTGTTTCAATAAATACATTGGTTACCTCATCCCAGTCTCCTCATCTGAATATGCTCTTGGGTTCACCTGTTCCGCTCCGCGTGGCAACTGTAGGTCTGTCTGCTGCCTTTTCATTGACACAGCTGTCTGCTGCCTTTTCATTGACACAGCCTAAATGGCAATCACCAAACGAGAGGACTAATGTGGATTAAATCATCTAGTATATATATATATATTTCTGTTTTCTCACCTTTATTTAACCAGGTAGGCAAGTTGAGAACAAGTTCTCATTTACAATTGTGACCAAGCCAAGATAAAGCAAAGTAGTTCGACACATACAACAACACAGAGTTACACATGGAGTTAAACAAACATACAGTCAATAATACAGTAGAAAAATAAGTCTATATACAATGTGAGCAAGTGAGGTGAGATAAGGGAGGTGAAGGCAAAAAAAAAGGCCATGGTGGCGAAGTAAATACAATATAGCAAGTAAAACACTGGAATGGTTGATTTGCAGTGGAAGAATGTGCAAAGTAGAGATAGAAATAATGGGGTGCAAAGGAGCAAAATAAATAAATACAGTAGGGAAAGAGGTAGTTGTTTGGGCTAAATTATAGATGGGCTATGTACAGGTGCAGTAATCTCTGAGCTGCTCTGACAGCTGGTGCTTAAAGCTAGTGAGGGAGATGTGTTTCCAGTTTCAGGGATTTTTGTAGTTCGTTCCAGTCATTAGCAGCAGAGAACTGGAAGGAGAGGCGGCCAAAGGAAGAATTGGTTTTGGGGGTGACCAGAGAGATATACCTGCTGGAGTGCATGCTACAGGTGGGTGCTGCTATGGTCACCAGCAAGCTGAGATAAGGGGGGACTTTACCTAGCAGGGTCTTGTAGATGACCTGGAGCCAGTGGGTTTGGCGACGAGTATGAAGTGAGGGCCAGCCAACGAGAGCATACAGATCGCAGGGGCTTTGGTGACAAAACGGATGGCACTGTGATAGACTGCATCCAATTTATTGAGTAGGGTATTGGAGGCTATTTTGTAAATGACATCACCGAAGTCGAGGATTGGTAGGATGGTCAGTTTTACAAGGGTATGTTTGGCAGCATGAGTGAAGGATGCTTTGTTGCAGAATAGGAAGCCAATTCTAGATTTAACTTTGGATTGGAGATGTTTGATGTGAGTCTGGAAGGAGAGTTTACAGTCTAACCAGACACCTAGGTATTTGTAGTTGTCCACATCATGACCAGCTCTGAAACCAGATTGCATAGCAGAGAAGGTATGGTAGGATTCGAAATGGTCGGTAATCTGTTTGTTGACTTGGCTTTCGAAGACCTTAGAAAGGCAGGGTAGGATAGATATAGGTCTGTAGCAGTTTGGGTCAAGAGTGTCCCCCCCCCCCCCCTTTGAAGAGGGGGATGACCGCAGCTGCTTTCCAATCTTTGGGAATCTCAGACGACACGAAAGAGAGGTTGAACAGGCCAGTAATAGGGGTGGCAACAATTTCAGCAGATAATTTTAGAAAGAAAGGGTCCAGATTATCTAGCCCGGCTGATTTGTAGGGGTCCAGATTTTGTAGCTCTTTCAGAACATCAGCTGACTGGATTTGGGAGAAGGAGAAATGAGGAAGGCTTGGGCGAGTAGCTGTGGGGGGTGCAGTGCTGTTGACCGGGGTTGGGGTAGCCAGGTGGAAAGCATGGCCAGCCGTAGAAAAATGCTTATTGAAATTCTCAATTATAGTGGATTTATCGGTGGTGACAGTGTTTCCTGTCTTCAGTGCAGTGGGTGTAGGAGTAAATGAGACACATATATAACACATAGACGTATAGGACAGCTGAACATTAAAAACAGACCACAGGAAGACAGGGAGACACATAGGCGCCTAAGACAATTGGACACACTAAGGATAGGGGAAACACAGAGTCTGCTGATTCCAATAAAAGCAAACCAAACAAAGAGTACATTGACACATTAATGAAAGGAAGAGACACATGGTCTGCTGACACACTAATGATAGAGGGACCCATAGTCAGCTGCTTCTAAAAAGACGTAGGCCTATAGGATAGATAGACATATATTATTTTTAGGACAAGCAAGGGTCTGACCACCATTATAATCTAACTGAAAGCAGATATGGGCGTTAGTAGGCGTGAACAAGCAGGAAGCCTGAACTAAAAAGATAATGGTGGCAGGAAGGATTAAGGGAAGTATGCTTATTTGCATATGGGTTGGACCCATATGCTATATGTGTATAAAGACTGGAGCCGGGGCTGGGAAGCGGGGTGTGTGTTCCGCGGACCATTCCGGCTTTGATATACTTTGTATTAAAAGCCTAATTGATTTCACAAGTTCTTGTCAGCGTTATATTTGAACCGATTGTCTACGACATAATTTGGCGAGCTTAGCCAGAAGGGACAGGGACTGCGGAATGGCGTTCAGGGCTGGAGATAGTTTCTTTGGACAATCTTGCAAACAATATGGCCACAACTATAAAAAGGTAAGCTTGTTCTTACATAGTTGAAATGTTTGTATGGATTGCTTCAGAGATCCTGTCTCAGCGAGAGGGGCGCCATGTAAGTCTCTCTTTCAAATTTCCTAAAAAGAAACCAGTAAATACTAAAGAACTTTTGAATTCAATGAATTTGCATGTATGTGTAATTTGGGGAATTGTATTAAATATAAATGTATGCGCATGTATAGAGACTGAGTGAATAGGCGCTGTGAACTTTGCTTGTGTTGGGTGTTTAACGGAGCGGGCAGGTGCTCGTTCTGATCGGATCGTTCGAATGTGTAGCTTAAATAATGCGGTTGTTTGCGCCATCTGGCTGAGATGGCTGGCTATAATGTGGGACAGCCCATACGGTCAAAACAGATAATGTAGGTAGAAAATCCTGTGATACCTCTTCAATAAAATTAGTAGAAGGAATGCTTGGACAGGTTACTTATGAATAACGGCTCTAAAAATAATAGAGAACTGCATAAATAAGTAGTTAGGAAGCCACGATACCGCCCTTTAAAAAGGAACATTTTTAAAGGGGTCTGCTTGGGTGGGATATTCACGGCAGAAGGGTCTGTGGGTGAATATTTAGTAAATAAATATTTCATGGCTACCGCCCCAAACAGGGGGACTGAACGGATGAATATTTAGAAGGCAGGAAGAACGTTGGCCCGATTGTGCGGCGTTCAACTGCAAGCGAAATCCTACGAATAAGAAACGCTCCGTCTAGCTAAACGGGGGTTTGTAATTCAGTAGGTCACGCCACGATATTGCTCTAATATAAAATAGAGATCAGTACGGGGTGGGTGAATATGATATGAAGACAGGCTGATCCGATTAGACAGTAGTCTCGTCATATTGTAGAAATCCTAGCAGTCTAGGCTTATGTGGAGGAAGTGAATTAAGTCAATAAAGAAAGACTGTAAGTTGTTTTGAGGTAAAAACAAAGGGATTGAATGAACGGATGAAAAATAAAAGGATTAATGAGAATGTTGTAAGAAATGAGTAGATCTGTGTAAAAATAGAACATTAAAAAGAAAGAAAGGACAGGTTGTGTGTGTGTAGGCAGAATGTCCAGAAGAGGGAGCGCGCAGCCCTCCTGTGAATAGAGTATAGAAATTGAAGACGGGTGCTGTTAACTGCTATTAGGCAGAGGGAACGAAGTTAAGAAACATCAAAGTAAAATAAGTTATAAGCAAGGATAAAAACAATGATGTGATAAAGTGGTAAGAGACCGCGGTAAGAATAACAAAAAGGTGTCAAAACAAATAATAAATAAAAATACTTAAAAAGGCGTTAACCGAATAGTATAATACGGATAGAGCAGTGGGTAACAAAAGAGAAAACAGAATTGCCAATAAACTGAAATTGTACTATAACGTTAAAACGAATCTAGGTTAGCTAAGATAAAGAGTGATAAATAGGTAAAATCCAGGACACATTAAGAATTCATAAACAGTGTAAACGGAGTAAGGGGAAAAAACAGGCGCTAGTCACTCTGTGGTCACAGAAACTACGGTCTAAAAATAGTCTGAAGGACAGAGAGGGGTGTAAAAAATACTGAGGCTTGCCTCACTAGTAAATTGACCATAGGATCAAACAATAAGAATATAGAGTAGAGGTAAGAAAGTATAGACAATATAAATAAATAAAGGTAAAAGTAAGACGTTAGATAGAGATCTTAAAAATTGATTAGAACTGTAATAACAGAACAAACCAAACGAATAAAATGAATAAATAATGATATCTGTAAAGGGAAAAACACAGTGATATTTGAAGTACTGTACTAGAATAAGACATTAAGTCATTTGTAGTATTCAGAAATAATGTCTGTACTATATAGAGTAGGCTTTGATAAGAGAAATTAAGTGATGTGACAAATGAATTATTAATTGGAAAGGGGATTAGCTCTACCTCGGAAAAATAGTAAATAAAAGGTGTATAATACATGGGAGTATTTAGGAAAAATAAATAAATAAATAGTGGCATGAAAACAAAAGGACTGTTTCTCCATAGCATAGAGAGATGAGGGATTTTTTTAAAAGCCATGGAGTCACTGAAAGAAGCGCACATTAGTTCTACCGAATTCGGATTGAATATGAAAAAACTGGATAATGGGGGACGCCATTACCCGGTAACATTCTATCATCAGAAAATACATTACTATAAAAGACAAATGTGGTTCCACTCGTCCTCGCAGACGTGCGGGTGATTAGCAGAACTATTGACAATATCCAAGAACAAATAAGAAAATAGCTCCCTGTTTTGGATATGGGTATAGCGGGTATGGGGAAAATTAGTGTAAGGTGACACTAGAACTTAGTGCAATAGCAGGAAATGCCGCTATACAAGAGTTTGTATCTTTGTCAAAATAACAAACAAATAATTGGTTTGAGGTTAGTAGGTATGGAATTTTCACTTGGCGGTGTATAGTCTCTAATTGATCAATGAGTGGTTCATAGAGATTACAGTTTATATGTGATGAAAAAAGTATTAGATCATGTTTTTACCTAACTTCTAGTAGAGTACCGATGGAATTTTAATTGTTAGACATTCTATACCGCCATTCTCTGGAACGGTTAAGACGCTTATAGAATAAAATCTATGTATAAGTAATACTATTGGTTTGCTGATTAAAAGGTAACATTGTGAATATTAACGATATGTACACTTTCTTTTCCAGAAAGAATAAGAAAAAAAAAAGGTTTTAATCTTCTCTGGTCAAAATGTCATTGGAGACTACATTACTGTGGAAAGCAGTTAGTTAAAGTCAGCCGCTTTAAAAATAAAAATATCTGGATAAGGCTAAAAATGGAGTTCTGGATAAGTGAGTCCAGTCCCTTTTGTGGTATTGGCCTATGGTTCACTAGTAAGTACACCATATACTGGGAATGAATATGCATTAGTAGATTTATTGGAAGGGTATTTTCCAATTCAGTTTCAAATTGGGTATGCAGAAGGATGGAAATGTTTTTTGAAAAATGTATTTAAGTTGTTTCTAAAGAAAGGGGAGTGGAAACATTTGAATGGTGTCAAAATGCCCTGAATCCTAAGAATTTCCTGTGAAAGACTGATCACCTTCACTAGAAATTGTTGGAACAGGTGGGATTTAATTATAAAATAATTAAGAAACACCAGACTCTATTCAAAGTGTATAATTACTTTGAAAAAATATCAGTTCCCTGGGGTTATGGTCTTTGGGTAAATACACAAATGTGCTTTGTTCATTCTGCATATAAAAAGTGATGAAAGTTATTCCAAAGGGTTTATTGGAGTGTGGGTCTCTGTGAGGGTTATGTTGATAAATACATCATCTGTAATTCGTCTGAGAAATCACCAGTAGAATAAGGGAGTTATCATGGAAGGTGACGTCAGAATGCTTTAAGGCATGGGAGAGAATATCACCACAAGTGGGTGTGGAGCTCAAACCCACCCTAACCGACTGAATAGTGAGGGACAACTGTGTCTGATGACCTGTGAACTGTATCTAAAAATAGACATGCTGAAATTATATTTGTTGGGAGAATAATGACTTAGAGGAATTGGGGTACTGACCTTTTATTACCAGGCCACTCATGAGAGAAAAACTGAGACAAAAGGGCTATTGGGAAAATAGATAATACTGGTAATAAAAGTGTTTAGTATAAATGTTAATTATTAAAGGGATGATGTGTATTGAATAGATAAGGTCAAATTTGAGTTAAAGTAAACACTAAGGACTGTTATCCTGAATATTGGGTTGGAAAATGTATTTAAAAAAGAACTGTTTAGTTATTTGGATATAGAACTGTTTAAATTTAATAGGCCTAGGGAAGCTCTGGAAACTAATCCTGAGACAAGGAGGTTGACAAAACTTACAGAATATTAGATTAAAGGTTTTTGTTTCTTTTGTTTTATAATGTCATTGGAATTGTAATGATAAAAATGTAATAATATAATTGAATAAAAAGGTAGTCTGTTGTGCGATGATACCCAATGATGAAGAAGAAAGAGACCAACAATAACATTGGCATAGAATGAAACGGATGGACGTTTTCCCCAGGTTTAATTACATTACAAATAGTGGTAATATTGCAAATGTGCAATTATTATAAAAAATGTTTTTTCTCGTTTGGTCAATTTATTTTTGTTTTGAGGAACATAAGGTTGTGTATATGTTCCTGAGGAGGGACTGATACTGATATAAATGATATATACATTGATTTAAGAATGTTTTAAGTATGTATCAAACAATGGCTGTTATGGGTTAGAGAAACTATGTATAAAAATAGAGATAATTCACAGAAAAGGAAAGACAGCTGGCTGTGTAAAATATAGGGACAATTCTAAAGTAAATAGAACAATTCACATACCTAAAGATATGGTAAAAAGAATAAGTGGTGGCATTTTGAACACTAGAGCAAAAGATTAAGAAACTTATGACTTAGTTTTGTTAGGATTGGATATTAATCCAACTGGAAGACACTTGACTGATTATATGTTATTTTACAGCAGTTGCTGTAGGGACCATCATTTGACTATCATTATGAATATTTCTGTGGCAGGAGGCCAGGTATTTGAGGCAGAATGTTTACATAGGGCTGTTATTAAAAATTAAGATTTAGTGATCTTGCTATAAGAAGAAAGTCTGTTGTCAGGAAATAACCCATGTGTTAGTGTGTATGTCCTCAGGAAAAAACAGCCAGAAATGGAAGGGCTTGGGCTGCATTCTGGAGACTGAGTGTACATCAAGATACACCAGGCTGGTGGTATACTTCTTACAACACTGCAGTGGTAAAGATCTTCATGTCTCTCTTTGGTGGGTGCATAAGTCTCACGAGAAGTGAGGTCCAGCTGAATAATGGGTGAGCTTGAAAACACCATGACAGAGGACGTGGAACAGAGAGAGAGAGAGAGAGACTAGATTCCACTATAGACATACTGGGTTGAGTTTGGGGGCTACTTGTTTCATTTTTTAATGCATCATGTGAAAAATAATAGATGATAGGATATTATACTCTAAACAAACATGTTAAAGGAATTGATGTGAAAGCATATACAGTGTTGAATTACGTCAAGAAGAGATAATGTTGATTAAGGTTATGCACATGATTATCAGTTGAAATGGAGCAGATGGGAAACTAAGTAAAAAATGACATGATTTGGGAACACCTCTCAGAACCTGGGGCCAAAAGGGGAAGACTGGGTGGAAGCATGAGGAAGCTTTTTAGGGCTTTTATTTTTGTGGAGTCCAGCAGAAAAGTATCCTGGAGGCATAGAGTCAGGTGAAGAGAGAGTGGGAATTGTCATGGTCTCAGATTTCAGTTTTCATGAATATATTTATGCATAACACATAACATTGTCAATACTGTTATGCTTTGTCTGTTGTTTTCCAAGTCTTATGTTTAGGAAACAAGAAGGAGAGGGGTTCGCCAGCTTCAGCTGGAATGTCAGTTTGTTGTGTGATGAGTGATGGAAGTAAGAGGATGTATGGTGCAATCATAGAACAGAGGCCATAAGTCTCTAAGTATGAATGCCTCACAGAAAGAAGGCAGAAACCTGAACCAGGACGAGAGGTTCCGCGTCTGATGATCCAAGGGGACCAGAAGGACCTCTCCCAGTGATACCAGGAGATCTAGTCCACGTTCGAGTGTTCCGGAGGAAGTGGGATCCACCGAGGAGAGAAGGACCCTGTGAGGTGGCCAAAGCAACAAGAACGGTCGTCCAAGTGAAAGGAAGCCAGACGTGGTACCATCTGAACCACTGCACCTGAGTCCCAACAGAGAGAAGGACACAACCATATAGAGATGAGGACACAGAGGATGCTGATTCACCAGGAGGGAGCCCGGAGGGAGCAGGAGCAGCGGAAACGATTGAGACGCCAGGGAGGAGCCAAGAAAACAGCAAATCAAGTGAAAGCCAAAATGGGACAGGTGCACCGACTAATGCACCCAGAAGAGGAGGAGAGGCCTCACAAGGAACAGAATGAGAACATCTCTTCCCTAAAAATTGAAACCCTTCCAGATGGAAGCTAAGTCCAGCCTGAGGAGGGAGCCTCAGGTGAAGAAAGTGGAGGAAAAGTCCCGCAAGCTGAAGAAAATGGGGATTTCCCCACAATTGACTTTTCAGCTCTTGAATGGTCTCCTTTAGACAATTGAAGTTAGAACAACAAAAGAATAATGACATTGACATAACAGAAGTAACAGTGAATGCTAGTATAGAAACAACAGACTCATGCACAATCAAGACGTATGGTGGAAACAGGAAGAGAAGAGAGGAACCAGCCGAACAATCCAAAAAGACTGACAAGGTTAGAATCTCTGTTCCACCTCAACTCATAACAGAAGCAGGAGAACTGAAGTCTATCTCAATAATAAGGATCAAACCCTTACCGGAGATGGCACTCTGTGGATGGACACATCACCAAACAAAGGGACAAGTCGTTTGGGATCCAAAAGGATGTGACCTGACATTAATCAAAGAAAAAGACGAGAGGGTGCTCATCATGAATCAGATTGAACCAGTTGAAGGTGAAGAATTAATAGTTGAAATAACAAGAACAACAGTGACCGAAGGGAGTAGCACCACGGTCATTAAGATTGATCCTACCCCTGCACCTGAACAGGAAGAACCTGTGACAACAACAAGGGTGGTGGCTGCTGTGACGACCACAGTAGCTACCACTAAGATGACATCGACCTCCCTTACCAAGCAAACCACCGTACCCACAAAGCAACCTGAGACATCAGAGTCAGGAGAATTTTTTACTGACATTTGGAACTTTCTGATAAACTCTAATGATCTACCTCAAGATAAGAACATTGAAAAAGCGACAGAATTAGATATATCAGAATCAGAACCACTCAAGGACACCACACGAGAAGAAGTAGTGAAGAAGGAGTGATACGAATGGGCTAAGTATATGGCAAACAAACACAGAATGGACAATTGTATTTTGTATAGAAAATCAACTTTGTCTGATCTTTTAATAGTCTCTGAACCAGCATCATTTAAAAACTGTGTAAGTTGGAAAAATGACCATTGTACCAATAGAAAGTATTCTATTCCCTTGTGTGACATAAAATGTAGGATTGCTCTGGGTAAGCACTAGGGGTAAAACTATGTTGAATGAGACCATGCTGGGAGACAATGATTGTGCTGCCTATAAAATTAGAACTGAATTAAATGGACCTCAATTAGACAGAGGTACCGTGGTTAAAGGAAAATATGAATGTTTTTACAGACACCACACCGAAGGAATTGATGTAGGAAACACCACTGTAGAATGTGATACTATTTGGGTGTTAGAGAATGTGGGAGTTCGTAAAAGTAATGATAAAGGGTTGATTATGAATAGAAAAGGGTTGTGTGGTCACATAATTCAGGTTGCCCCATCTCTTACTATGTTGAAAAATCAAGACAGAGGTATTGCTGATTGTTCTTTCCACACATCCAGAAACTAACTGTTGAATGTATTGTCTGATGGATGGATTGGTCTTTGTGCCTTAGTTAGAGCAATTAAATAGGTTACTATTATTAAATCACCCCATGATGACTATGTTAAACCTAGAGTTAAAAGGGCTTATGAGAAGGATCTTGAGGTATACCTTAATGCAATTGGACTGCTTAGAGGTGTACCTCGGGATTACAAGGCCAGAGATGAGGTTAAATCAGGATTTGAATCTATATTCTTGTGGATAACACCAAATAAGAACTTAGAGTGGATTAATTATATATACTGCAACCAACAGAGATTCATTAACTATACTGACTCGGATCTAACGGCGTTGGGGGAACAGGTACAGGCTACCAGTAAAATGACTTGGCAAAATAGACAGGCTCTCAATTGGCTCTTAGCGGAGAAGGGTGGAGTTTGTGTCATGTTTGGGGATGACTGTTGCACCTTTATTCCCAATATTGCTATGGCCAAACTCAAAGGATTACGAGCAGAAGTAAAGGCTAATGCTGGTTTAGACTCTCATGTATGGGATTGGTTGGACCTAGCGTTAGGAAAGTGGGGAGCCATGTTTGCTAGGATGGCCATCATGTTGGGAGGAGGGTTATTGGCTCTGGGTATTGTATTTTGTTGTGTTATACCCCTGGTAAAGTCAATTGTGGTTCAGACAACAGTTAAAAAGATGTCTGTAAGGAGAGATGACCCTCCTGTGGTGATTGATCCTGTACCGGGAAGCCCAGGCAATTATACCAATAAGTATGGAAAGCCTTGCAATGCGGTTGGAGGACCTCTTGACTGTCCCTTTGGTAACCCTAACTGTCTCTATGAAGTGATTGGGGGGGGGGGGGGGGGGGGGGTCATGCGTGTCACGATTTTCGTAAGGATGGTTTCCATGTATATGTTCAATTACCCAGTTCAGATGAATGTTTACTTATACATGTCCACAAAAAGTGTCATTTGCGTCACAATTGCAAGTGGTGTACAAAAATTCATGAGGATGGTCATAACCATCACCCGGAACCTTTTTTCTGTGCCAAGTGTCAAAGAGGAGATTGTCTTATTTGTAAGGATGAGGACTGTGCTCCTAGATAATGGGGTTTTAGCATTTTTATTTTGCCTAATGCTTTGTGTTTTTTGTTTGTCTGATTGAATTTTTAGATATATATATTGATGAATATATATGTTTTCTTTTAATGAAATTTAGTTTTGCCTTATAAAAACTAGGTTAATTTCAAAAACATGCTAGGTGACAGAGGGTATTCCGGTTACAAGTGTCTACGGACCATGTCCTTAATCTTCTAACAAAGGTTGGTATCATTCATATCACTTTATTAGAGAGGTGTCTGCAAGGGAGGATCATGTTGAAATGCTTAAATTTAGAATGATGTTGTGTCAATTTTCTTTTGTAACTGCATGTAGGTTTTTAATTTACTCATATTCAATTTCTTATTATACTCATTGTATTATTTTCTTTTTAATTTTCACATAACTGAGATAACCTCAGGCAAGGCTAGGTACCTACATGCTCATGCTTCATCAAAAATGTAATATATTAATCTTTATTATTCTCATACCAAATTAGATCTTTTACTCTTATGAATACTAGAGATGTTTGGTCTAGTTAGGTTTTTGTTAATGTTTCTGATTGGATTTTTTACTCCTATTTCACATTAACAAATTGGAGATGTTTGGTCCAGTTGGTTTATATGCTTTACTTTGTTTGTTTATTTTATTGTCCATCATAGGTATTCTCATTTACCATTCCAAAGTCATATTTGCATAATTTATGTGGCTAATTAGCCCCAGAGGATGGATTTGTAGGAGTAAATGAGACACATATATAACACATAGACGTATAGGACAGCTGAACATTAAAAACAGACCACAGGAAGACAGGGAGACACATAGGCGCCTAAGACAATTGGACACACTAAGGATAGGGGAAACACAGAGTCTGCTGATTCCAATAAAAGCAAACCAAACAAAGAGTACATTGACACATTAATGAAAGGAAGAGACACATGGTCTGCTGACACACTAATGATAGAGGGACCCATAGTCAGCTGCTTCTAAAAAGACGTAGGCCTATAGGATAGATAGACATATATTATTTTTAGGACAAGCAAGGGTCTGACCACCATTATAATCTAACTGAAAGCAGATATGGGCGTTAGTAGGCGTGAACAAGCAGGAAGCCTGAACTAAAAAGATAATGGTGGCAGGAAGGATTAAGGGAAGTATGCTTATTTGCATATGGGTTGGACCCATATGCTATATGTGTATAAAGACTGGAGCCGGGGCTGGGAAGCGGGGTGTGTGTTCCGCGGACTATTCCGGCTTTGATATACTTTGTATTAAAAGCCTAATTGATTTCACAAGTTCTTGTCAGCGTTATATTTGAACCGATTGTCTACGACATGGGCAGCTGGGAGGAGATGTTCTTATTCTCCATGGACTTTACAGTGTCCGAGAACTTTTTTGAGTTTGTGTTGCAGGCAGCTAATTTCTGCTTGAAAAAGCTAGCCTTGGCTTTTCTAACTGCCTGTGTATATTGGTTTCTAGCTTCCCTGAAAAGTTGCATATCACGGGGGCTGTTCGATGCTAATGCAGAACGCCATAGGATGTTTTTGTGTTGGTTAAGGGCAGACAGGTCTGGAGAGAACCAAGGGCTATATATGTTCCTGGTTCTACATTTCTTGAATGGGGCATGCTTATTTAAGATGGTGAGGAAGGCATTTAAAAAAATAACCAGGCATCCTCTACTGACGGGATGAGATCAATATCCTTCCAGGATACCCCGGCCAGGTCGATTAGAAAGGCCTGCTCGCTGAAGTGTTTCAGGGAGCGTTTGACAGTGATGAGTGGAGGTCGTTTGACCGCTGACCCATTACGGATGCAGGCAATGAGGCAGGGATCGCTGAGATCTTGGTTGAAAACAGCAGAGGTGTATTTAGAGGGCAAGTTGGTTAGGATGATATCTATGAGGGTGCCCGTGTTTACGGCTTTGGGGTGGTACCTGGTAGGTTCATTGATAATTTGTGTTAGATTGAGGGCATCAAGCTTAGATTGTAGGATGGCTGGGGTGTTAAGCATGTTCCAGTTTAGGTCGCCTAGCAGCACGAGCTCTGAAGAAAGATGGGGGGCAATCAGTTCACATATGGTGTCCAGAGCACAGCTGGGGGCAGAGGGTGGTCTATAGCAGGCGGCAACGGTGAGAGACTTGTTTTTAGAGAGGTGGATTTTTAAAAGTAGAAGTTCAAATTGTTTGGGTACAGACCTGGATAGTAGGACAGAACTCTGCAGGCTATCGTTGCAGTAGATTGCAACATCGCCCCCTTTTGTCCGTTCTATCTTGTCTGAAAATGTTGTAGTTCGGGATGAAAATGTCCGAATTTTTGGTGGTCTTCCTAAGCCAGGATTCAGACACGGCTAGAACATTTGGGTTGGCAGAGTGTGCTAAAGCAGTGAATAAAACAAACTTAGGGAGGAGGCTTCTAATGTTAACATGCATGAAACCAAGGCTATTACGGTTACAGAAGTCATCAAAAGAGAGTGCCTGGGGAATAGGAGTGGAGCTAGGCACTGCAGGGCCTGGATTCACCTCTACATCACCAGAGGAACAGAGGAGTAGGATAAGGGTACGGCTAAAAGCTATGAGAATTGGTCGTCTAGAATGTCTAGAACAGAGAGTAAAAGGACGTTTCTGGGGGCGATAAAATAGCTTCAAGGAATAATGTACAGACAAAGGTATGGTAGGATGTGAATACAGTGGAGGTAAACCTAGGTATTGAGTGATGATGAGAGAGATATTGTCTCTAGAAACATCTTTGAAACCAGGTGATGTCATTGCATGTGTGGGTGGTGGAACTGAAAGGTTGGATAAGGTATAGTGAGCAGGGCTAGAGGCTCTACAGTGAAATAAACCAATAAACACTAACCAGAACAGCAATGGACAAGGCATATTGACATTAAGGAGAGGCATGCTTAGTCGAGTGATTATAAGGGTCCAGTGAGTAGAGGTTGGTTGGGGTCACAGCGATTCAGACAGCTAGCTGGGCCATCGGTAGCAAGCTAGCATTGGATGGAGGTCTGTTTTTAGCCAACTCGTGTGTTTCCGTCGGTAGATTAGTGGGGTTCCGTGTGGTAGAGGGGATCAATCCAATTGGCAAAATAGATATAGTTATAGTGTCCGATAGACATATTCAGATAGCAGCCGATAAGACAGCTAACGATTAGCAGGCCGCAGATGGGCGTTCAGGTAACGTCGCGAAGGAGGTGCCAGTTGGATAACTCCCTCGGGCAGATAACGTCGGTAGTCCAGCCGTGAAGGCCCGGTGGGGCTCCGCATTGGCAGTAAAACGGGTCCGGATAGGTGATTGTAGCCCAGGAGTGGCTGATGGAACTCTTCAGCTGGCTAGCTCCGGAATAATTGATGTTTGCTCCGGGATCAACGTAAGCCAATAGTCACACGGGAAGCAGCTATCTAGCTGCAAAATCCAGGTGTAAATGTCCAGAGCTTGCGGTTGAAATCCGGGGATATGGAGAAAAATAGGTCCGGTATGTTCTGGTCTGAGTCGCGTTGTCCAAAAGTGGCGATAGATTTTCGAGCTAAAGGAATAGCTGAAGACCACAAACCGTGGTTAGCTGAAATACTAACGTTAGCCAGTAAACTGGCTAGCTTCTGGGTAGCTTCTGGGTAGCTTCTGGTTAGCTTCTGGTTAGCTTCTGGTTAGCTTCTGGATTAGCTTCTGGATTAGCTTCTGCCTAGCCTCTATTGTGGATTTTCAGTATTGAGGTAAATAATACTTAAAAAAAAAAATTGGTAATACGGGTTGCAGGAAAGTGTTTTGAAGTTGAGTTTTTGGAAAAGAAAATATATAAAAGATATGCGAAGAAAGGTGTAAATATATATATACGGGACACGACAAGACGAGGACAAAGGAAGTCTGACTGCTATGGCATCTTGGTAACAGACGATGGTGTCAAAAGGCTGCATTCTACAACAGGGACGGGAGTAATCGAATTTTGTTGACACGTAAAACAGTTCTACCATGCTGCTCTTTTTATACACTGAGCAGAGAAAGGTTCTCTCTCTCCATTCAGCCACTCACCGTCTCTTTAAAACATGCATCCAATCCCCTTGATCCCTGACATAATTAGACCAATCATATGATTCAGTGTGCCGGGGTTCAGTGCTGTGGCAAGACAGGAAAATGATAGAGTTTCCGCTCGTGATGTTAAATTGCAGGCGCAGATGCTCCGATTTCAAAACAATTTGGAGTACATTTGAAAAGTTAACACGCTGACTATACAATGGACCAATTAGAAAAATAAAAGCAGTACTTTTCAATGTGTGTGATATAAGAGGTGTGCCGTGAGATTAGGGTCAAATGCATGTGTCTCGCGGCCAATGTGTGAGTTGGCAGCTCTGCATTGCGGCATGCAATGCTGAATGTGTGCTTTCGACATCAGCCAACTAACTAGCTAGCTAGCTAACGTTGGACACTAGCAATAGCTAACACGTGATCTCGTCAGCTGTTCAGACAAACAACTAAAGTTAAACTAACTAGTTAGTTCAGGAATGTGTCCATTATGAAGACCCGCACAGATTTTAAAAATCCTGAATTGGTGTTCTGGCTAGCCAGCTAATGAAAAATTATGCAAATCATATTTTTTTATCTGTTTTCTTTCAGGGACTAATAAGGGCAATTCATGCTTTGGCAGGAGACAGCAATCCTTTACGTGGACCACAAAAAATATTAAATACTTATGATGCTTAAGTGACAACGAACAACAAATATATATAAAGATAACTTTATTCCATTACTCAACAATATGAAAGCAGATCTAATTAAATGGAATAGTCTTCCCATAAATCCTACAGGTAGCATAAACCTCTTTAGAATGGCATGGTGCCAATGTTTTTCTATTTATTTTCGGTAATACCAATTTAAAGACATTCTTTAAAAAAGTATACTCGGTCATAAGATTTGATATGGGAAAATAAAATTCATAGAATAAAAAATAACATTTGACATCTTCCTAAGTTTGAGGGTGGTTTTAACCTTCCATACTTGGAATTGTATCAACTCGCTACCCAAGGCTTTTACTTCCCACAAATACAGTGCATTCGGGAAATATTCAGATCCCTTGACTTTTTCCACATTTTGCAGCCTTATTCTGTGTTACAGCCTTATTCTAAAATCGACTAAATAGTGTTTTCCCCTCATCAATCTACACACAATACCCCATAATAATGAAGCAAAAACAGGTTGTTAGATTGTTTTGCAAATTTATTACAAATAAAACATGTAAATATAACATTTACATAAGTTACAGTTGAAGTCGGAAGTTTACATACACTTAGGTTGGAGTCATTAAAACTCGTTTTTCAACCACTCCACAAATTTCTTGTTAACAAACTATAGTTTTGGCAAGTCGGTTAGGACATCTACTTTGTGCATGACACAAGTAATTTTTCCAACAATTGTTTACAGACAGATTATTTCACTTCTATTTCACTGTATCACAATTCCAGTGGGTCAGAAGTTTACATACATGAAGTTGACTGTGTCTTTAAACAGCTTGGAAAATCCCAGAAAATTATGTCATGGCTTTAGAAGCTTCTGATAGCCTAATTGACATGATTTGAGTCAATTGGAGGTGTACCTGTGGATGTATTTCAAGGCCTACCTTCAAACTCAGTGCCTCTTTGCTTGACATCATGGGAAAATCAAAAGAAATCAGCCAAGACATCAGAAAAAAAATTGGAGACCTCCACAGGTCTGGTTCATCCTAGGGAGCAGTTTCCAAATGCCTGAAGGTACCACGTTCATCTGTTCAAACAATAGTATGCAAGTATAAACACCATGGGACCACGCAGTAGTCATACCGCTCAGGAAGGCGATGCGTTCTGTCTCCTAGAGATGAACATACTTTGGTGCAAAAAGTGCAAATCAATCCCAGAACAACAGCAAAGGACCTTGTGAAAATGCTTGAGGAAACAGGTACAAAAGTATATATATCCACAGTATATATATATAGTATATATATCCAACGAGTCCTATATCGACATAACCTGAAAGGCCACTCAGCAAGGAAGAAGCCACTGCTACAAAATCGCCATAAAGAAGCCAGACTACGGTTGGGGACAAACTGCACATGGGGACAAAGATTGTACTTTTTGGAGAAATGTCCTCTGGTCTGATGAAACAAAAATAGAAATGTTTGGCCATAATGACCATTGTTATGTTTGGAGGAAAAAGGGGAGGCTTGAAAGCCGAAGAACACCATCCCAACAATGATGCACGGGGGTGGCAGCATCATGTTGTGGGGTGCTTTGCTGCAGGAGGGACTGGTGCACTTCACAAAATAGATGGCAGTCATGAGGATGGACATTTATGTGGATATATTGAAGCAACATCTCAAGACATCAGTCAGGAAGTTAAAGCTTGATCGCAAATGGGTCTTCCAAATGGACAATGACCCCAAGAATACTTACAAATATTGTGGCAAAATGGCTTAAGGACAACAAAGTCAAGGTATTGGAGTGGCCATCATCAGGCTCTGACCTCAATCCCATAGAAAATGTTTTGGCAGAACTGAAAAAGCGTCTGCGAGCAAGAAGGCCTACAAACCTGACTCAGTTACACCAGCTCTGTCAGGAGGAATGGGCCAAAATTCACCCAACTTATTGTGGGAAGCTTGTGGAAGGCTACCTGGAACATTTGACCCAAGTTAACCAATTTAAAGGCAATGCTACTAAATACTAATTGAGTGTATGTAAGCTTCTGACCCACTGGGAATGTGATGAAAGAAATAAAAGCTGAAATAAATCATTCTCTCTACTATTATTCTGGCATTTCACATTCTTAAAATAAAGTGGTGATCATAACTAACCTAAGACAGGGAATTTTTACTAGGATTACATTTCAGAAATTGTGAAAAGCTGAGTTTAAATGTATTTGGCTAAGGTGTATGTAAACTTCTGACTTCAACTGTATGTATACAGTGTATATATTAACAAACAGTATAGTTAGCAGTAAAAAATATACACTCTAATACAATTGATAGATAATTTAACTTTTTATGGCTGCAGGGGCAGTATTGAGTAGCTCTGTTTAAGGTGCCCATTTCAAACGGCCTCGTACTCAATTCTTGCTCGTACAATATGCATATTATTGTTATTATTGGATAGAAAACACTCTCTAGTTTCTATAGCCGTTTGAATTATGTCTCTGAGTGGAACAGAACTCATTCTACAGCACTTTTCCTGATATGGAGTGAGATTTCAGAAATGTTGGCCTCTGGTCCCAGGTCAGTTTTAAAGTCCCTGTAAATCCTATGAGGATACAAACACTGCCCACGCCTTCCTCTAGATGTCAGTAAGAGGTGACAATTTGAATGGAGTCGATTGCGCAATCAGGGCCTGTATAAAAAGCCAAAGACCGGATGTACCGTTCTTTTCCTGCTGCGCCTGACGCACGATGGACGTTGGACCTGCTCTCTTTCCAAGCTTGGGTTTAGCCAGTAATATTTCGCCGGTCATGTTTTTACTCGTTATAGGTGTTAAAGACATCATAAGGTAGTTAATTTAAACCGTTTTATAGCAATTTATATCCGTTTAGTGCGATTTTGAGGCAATTCTTAGTGATGCACTTTGAAGCTTTGGGCACGTTTCCAGTACCGGTCGAACGTTAGTGGGCATTTCGACGGACAAGAGGACATCTTTCGACCAAAAGAAGATTAGACCCAAGAAAGGATACATTGCCCAAGATTCTGATGGAAGATCACCTCATAGTAAGAAATATTTAAGATGATAAATCGTTGTTCTGTCGAAAAATTTTAAACGCATATTCCGCCATTTTCTTTGGTATAGCTTCGCTTGGCGAACCCTGTATTGCACAGTAAGGATAATTTTAGAAATGTAATTCAGCGATTGCATTAAGAACTAATTTGTCTTTCGATAGCTGTCCAACTTATATTTTTTTAGTCAAGTTTATGAATAGTTAATCATGAGACAAGATCACTGTCAAATATGGCGCCCGACATTTTCAGGCTAGTTTTGCTAGTTTTGTCATTGTATAACCACGTTTTTTTGTGGCTAAATATGCACATTTTCGAACAAACTCTATATGTATGTTGTAATATGATGTTACAGGAGTGTCATCGGAAGAATTCTGAGAAGGTTAGTGAAAAAATTAATATATTTTGGCGATGATTACGTTATCGCTCTCTTTGGCTAGAATCAATGCTCTGGTAACGTTTGCACATGTGGTATGCTAATATAACGATTTATTGTGTTTTCGCTGTAAAACACTTAGAACATCTGAAATATTGTCTGAATTCACAAGATCTGTGTCTTTCCATTGCTGTG
Organism: Salvelinus namaycush; assembly: GCF_016432855.1. Taxonomy (NCBI): domain Eukaryota; kingdom Metazoa; phylum Chordata; class Actinopteri; order Salmoniformes; family Salmonidae; genus Salvelinus; species Salvelinus namaycush. Next base: position 50,185,794 of record NC_052308.1, on the reverse strand, counting down.
AGCTGTGTATTTTTAAGAAATGTTTTATGATTAGTAATTATGTTATGCAGATGAATGAGGACCCAAAGGCGACTTAACAAAAACAGAGTCTTTATTCCAAACTTAAACAAAACGGTACCCCTGGATATATCTTAGATGACACCTGCTCACACGCAGCATCTGATGAAGGCAAAAACACGACAGGGCGGAACCAGGACGCCTGCTCACACGCAGCATCTGATGAAGGCAAAAACACGACAGGGCGGAACCAGGACACGGAACAGCAAACATCAAACAAAGATCCGACAAGGACAGAAGCGGAAAACAGAGGGAGAAATAGGAACTCTAATCAGAGGGCAAAATAGGGGACAGGTGTGAAAGATTAAATGAGGTAGTTAGGAGAATGAGGAACAGCTGGGAGCAGGAACGGAACGATAGAGAGAGAGCGAGAGAGGAAGAGAGGGAGGGGAAGAGAGAGGGAAAGAACCTACTAAGACCAGCAGAGGGAGACAAATGGAAGGGAAGCACAGGGACAAGACATGATAATCAAAAGACAAAACATGACAGTACCCCCCCACTCACCGAGCGCCTCCTGGCGCACTCGAGGAGGAACCCTGGCGGCAACGAAGGAAATCATTAATCAACGAACGGTCCAGCACGTCCCGAGATGGAACCCAACTCCTCTCCTCAGGACCGTAACCCTCCCAATCCACTAAGTACTGGTGACCACGTCCCCGAGAACGCATGTCCATGATCTTCCGTACCCTGTAAATAGGAGCGCCCTCGACAAGGACGGGGGGGGGGGAGGGAAGACGAATGGGGGCGCGAAGAAAAGGCTTGACACAAGAGACATGGAAGACAGGGTGGACGCGACGAAGATGTCGCGGAAGAAGCAGTCGCACAGCGACAGGATTGACGACCTGAGAGACACGGAACGGACCAATGAACCGCGGAGTCAACTTGCGAGAAGCTGTCGTAAGGGGAAGGTTACGAGTGGAAAGCCACACTCTCTGACCGCGACAATACCTAGGACTCTTAATCCTACGTTTATTGGCGGCTCTCACAGTCTGCGCCCTGTAACGGCAAAGTGCAGACCTGACCCTCCTCCAAGTGCGCTCACAACGTTGGACAAAAGCCTGAGCGGAGGGAACGCTGGACTCGGCGAGCTGGGACGAGAACAGAGGAGGCTGGTAACCAAGACTACTCTGAAACGGAGATAGCCCTGTAGCAGACGAAGGAAGCGAGTTGTGAGCGTACTCAGCCCAGGGGAGCTGTTCTGCCCAAGACGCAGGGTTTCGAAACGAAAGGCTGCGTAAAATGCGACCAATCGACTGATTGGCCCTTTCTGCTTGACCGTTAGACTGGGGATGAAACCCGGAAGAGAGACTGACGGAAGCACCGATCAAACGACAGAACTCCCTCCAAAACTGTGACGTGAATTGCGGACCTCTGTCTGAAACGGCGTCTAACGGGAGGCCATGAATTCTGAACACATTCTCAATGATGATTTGTGCCGTCTCCTTAGCGGAAGGAAGCTTAGCGAGGGGAATGAAATGTGCCGCCTTAGAGAACCTATCGATAACCGTAAGAATCACAGTCTTCCCCGCAGACGAAGGCAGACCGGTAATAAAGTCTAAGGCGATGTGAGACCATGGTCGAGAAGGAATGGGAAGCGGTCTGAGACGACCGGCAGGAGGAGAGTTACCTGACTTAGTCTGCGCGCAGTCCGAACAAGCAGCCACGAAACGGCGCGTGTCCCGCTCCTGAGTAGGCCACCAAAACCGCTGGCGAATAGAAGCAAGCGTACCCCGAACACCGGGGTGGCCAGCTAACTTGGCAGAATGAGCCCACTGAAGAACAGCCAGACGAGTAGGGACAGGAACAAACAGAAGGTTACTAGGACAAGCGCGCGGCGACGCAGTGTGAGTGAGCGCTTGCTTTACCTGTCTCTCAATTCCCCAGACAGTCAACCCGACAACACGCCCTTCAGGGAGAATCCCCTCGGGGTCGGTAGAAACCACAGAAGAACTAAAGAGACGGGATAAGGCATCAGGCTTGGTGTTCTTATTCCCCGGGCGATAGGAAATCACGAACTCGAAACGAGCGAAAAACAACGCCCAACGAGCTTGACGTGCATTAAGTCGTTTGGCAGAACGGATGTACTCAAGGTTCTTATGGTCAGTCCAAACGACAAAAGGAACGGTCGCCCCCTCCAACCACTGTCGCCATTCGCCTATGGCTAAGCGGATAGCGAGCAGTTCGCGGTTACCCACATCATAGTTGCGTTCCGATGGCGACAGGCGATGAGAAAAGTAAGCGCAAGGATGAACCTTATCGTCAGACTGGAAGCGCTGGGACAGAATGGCTCCCACGCCCACCTCTGAAGCGTCAACCTCGACAATAAATTGTTTAGTGACGTCAGGAGTAACAAGGATAGGAGCGGATGTAAAACGCTTCTTGAGGAGATCAAAAGCTCCCTGGGCGGAACCGGACCACTTAAAGCAAGTCTTGACAGAAGTCAGAGCTGTGAGAGGGGCAGCCACTTGACCGAAATTACGAATGAAACGCCGATAGAAATTAGCGAAACCGAGAAAGCGCTGCAACTCGACACGTGACTTAGGGACGGGCCAATCGCTGACAGCCTGGACCTTAGCGGGATCCATCTGAATGCCTTCAGCGGAAATAACAGAACCAAGAAAAGTGACAGAGGAGACATGAAAGGCGCACTTCTCAGCCTTCACGTAGAGACAATTCTCTAAAAGGCGCTGGAGTACACGTCGAACGTGCTGAACATGAATCTCGAGTGACGGTGAAAAAATCAGGATATCGTCAAGGTAAACGAAAACAAAGATGTTCAGCATGTCTCTCAGTACATCATTGACTAATGCCTGAAAGACCGCTGGAGCATTAGAGAGACCGAACGGCAGAACCCGGTATTCAAAATGCCCTAACGGAGTGTTAAACGCCGTTTTCCACTCGTCCCCCTCTCTGATGCGTACGAGATGGTAAGCGTTACGAAGGTCCAACTTAGTAAAGAACCTGGCTCCCTGCAGCATCTCGAAGGCTGACGACATAAGGGGAAGCGGATAACGATTCTTAACCGTTATGTCATTCAGCCCTCGATAATCCACACAGGGGCGCAGAGTACCGTCCTTCTTCTTAACAAAGAAAAACCCCGCTCCGGCGGGAGAGGAAGAAGGCACCACGGTACCGGCGTTGAGAGAAACAGACAGATAATCCTCGAGAGCCTTACGTTCGGGAGCCGACAGAGAGTAAAGTCTACCCCGAGGGGGAGTGGTCCCCGGAAGGAGATCAATACAACAATCATACGACCGGTGAGGAGGAAGGGAGCTGGCTCTGGACCGACTGAAGACCGTGCGCAGATCATGATATTCCTCCGGCACTCCTGTCAAGTCACCAGGTTCCTCCTGAGTAGAGGGGACAGAAGACACAGGAGGGATAGCAGACATTAAACACTTCACATGACAAGAAACGTTCCAGGATAGGATAGAATTACTAGACCAATTAATAGAAGGATTATGACATACTAGCCAGGGATGACCCAAAACAACAGGTGTAAAAGGTGAACGAAAAATCAAAAAGGAAATGGTCTCACTGTGGTTACCAGATACTGTGAGGGTTAAAGGTAGTGTCTCACATCTGATACTGGGGAGAAGACTACCATCTAAGGCGAACATGGGCGTGGGCTCCCCTAACTGTCTGAGAGGAATGTCATGTTTCCGAGCCCATGCTTCGTCCATAAAACAACCCTCAGCCCCAGAGTCTATCAAGGCACTGCAGGAAGCAGCCGAACCGGTCCAGCGTAGATGGACCGACAAGGTAGTACAGGATCTTGATGGAGAGACCTGAGTAGTAGCGCTCACCAGTAGCCCTCCGCTTACTGATGAGCTCTGGCCTTTTACTGGACATGACATGACAAAATGTCCAGCAGAACCGCAATAGAGACAAAGGCGGTTGGTGATTCTCCGTTCCCTCTCCTTAGTCGAGATGCGAATACCTCCCAGCTGCATGGGCTCAGTCTCTGAGCTGATGGGAGAAGATGGTTGAGATGCGGAGAGGGGAAACACCGTTAACGCGAGCTCTCTTCCACGAGCTCGGTGACGAAGATCTACCCGTCGTTCTATGCGGATGGCGAGTGCAATCAAAGAGTCCACGCTGGAAGGAACCTCCCGGGAGAGAATCTCATCCTTAACCTCAGCGTGAAGTCCCTCCAGAAAACGAGCGAGCAACGCCGGCTCGTTCCAGTCACTGGATGCAGCAAGAGTGCGAAACTCTATAGAGTAATCCGTTATGGATCGATCACCTTGACATAGGGAAGCCAGGACCCTGGAAGCCTCCTTCCCAAAAACTGAACGATCAAAAACCCGTATCATCTCCTCTTTAAAGCTCTGATAATCGTTAGTACACTCAGCCCTTGCCTCCCAGATAGCTGTGCCCCACTCCCGAGCCCGACCAGTAAGGAGTGATATGACGTAGGCGATCCGAGCTCTCTCTCGTGAGTATGTGTTGGGCTGGAGAGAAAACACAATATCACACTGGGTCAGAAAGGAGCGGCACTCAGTGGGTTGCCCAGAGTAACATGGTGGGTTATTAACCCTAGGTTCCGAAGACTCGGAAGACCAGGAAGTAACAGGTGGCACGAGACGAAGACTCTGAAACTGTCCTGAGAGGTTGGAAACCTGAGCGGCCAGGGTCTCAACGGCATGACGAGCAGCAGACAATTCCTGCTCGTGTCTGCCGAGCATTGCTCCCTGGATCTCGATGGCAGTGTTGCGAGAATCCGTAGTCGCTGGGTCCATACTGGTCGGATCTTTCTGTTATGCAGATGAATGAGGACCCAAAGGCGACTTAACAAAAACAGAGTCTTTATTCCAAACTTAAACAAAACGGTACCCCTGGATATATCTTAGATGACACCTGCTCACACGCAGCATCTGATGAAGGCAAAAACACGACAGGGCGGAACCAGGACGCCTGCTCACACGCAGCATCTGATGAAGGCAAAAACACGACAGGGCGGAACCAGGACACGGAACAGCAAACATCAAACAAAGATCCGACAAGGACAGAAGCGGAAAACAGAGGGAGAAATAGGAACTCTAATCAGAGGGCAAAATAGGGGACAGGTGTGAAAGATTAAATGAGGTAGTTAGGAGAATGAGGAACAGCTGGGAGCAGGAACGGAACGATAGAGAGAGAGCGAGAGAGGAAGAGAGGGAGGGGAAGAGAGAGGGAAAGAACCTACTAAGACCAGCAGAGGGAGACAAATGGAAGGGAAGCACAGGGACAAGACATGATAATCAAAAGACAAAACATGACAAATTAGGTAATACACGTTGCTCAGTGTATTTATTCTAGTCGAGTTGTGATGGTGGGTGCAATTGTAAACTATGATTTATACCTGAAATATGCACATTTTTCTAACAAAACCTATCCTATACAATAAATATGTTATCAGACTGTCATCTGATGAGGTTTTTTCTTGGTTAGTGGCTATCAATATCTTTATTTGGCCGAATTGGTGATAGCTACTGGTGGAGAGAAAAAATGGTGGACAAAGAAAAATGGTGTCTTTTGCTAACGTGGTTAGCTAATAGATTTACATATTTTGTCTTCCCTGTAAAACATTTAAAAAATCTGAAATGGTGGCTTTATTCACAAGATCTGTATCTTTCATTTGGTGTCTTGGACTTGTGATTTAATGATATTTAGATGCTACTATTTAATTGTGACGCTATGCTAGCGATGCTAATCAGTGTGGGGGGAGTGGGGGATGTTGTCATAGGTGTACCGACCTCGGGCTTGCAGCCATAAGAGGTCACTTAAAAATGACAGTGAGTACAGATTATAACTAATTTGATTCAACATTGCAATATAGAAATTAAAAGCACATAATACATTTGTCTCTGAAAACTACTTTTAATTTGACTATTCATAGTGCACTGATCTGGTGCCGAGACCATGTCTTTCAATGTAGACTGTGCTTACAGGATGCTTTGCGCACAGAGATCATGTCAGCTTCTGTGACAAAGTTCCTTGCTCTATAATGTCTGAGGAGCTGTCTCCAAGCGCCACTGCGGCTCAACAACTCTTGGTTACCTTTTAAGAAAGGAAGAAAATACATTTTAAAATGACACTAGTTTAGATTAGGCTTACTCTAATGATCTTAACACTAAGCCCTGGATGAAAAGTCTTGCTCACCGATAATGCACAGTCCCTCTTTGGCCCTGGTGATGCCCACGTTGATCTGGTTGGGGTCGCCAACAAAGCCCACATGTTTAGACCTCCAGGCCCTGTCCGGCTGGATCTCGATCTCCTTGCTGGGTAATGAGCGCACAGTGGACAGAATGACGTAGCTCCATTCACATCCTGCATTGGAGACGACGCAGCGATTGTTATAGCAATGGCTAACCTAATCAGATTAAAGTTGACCAAATGACAACGGGGGACAACCATAGCATCACAACCAAGATAGAACAGAGGGGAAAGTATGAAAGAGAAAATTGTCACCTTGACTTTTTGTGATGGTGGTGACAGTGATTTTGTCCATTTTGAGTCCATGAAGTTCTTTCTTAAGTTCAGACACCTGGGCGTTGTAGGGTGATAGAATTGCAATATTCTGTTGTTTTATTTTGGATTCTTTTACCAGTACTTTGGCGAGCCGGATCTGTGATGAACAAAAAGACAACCATGAATCGTTTAACTTCCTTTTAGGAAAGTGACTCACCTGACTATACCAGTAGAATGGCAAGATTTGAGCCGTATGTGTTGAAGTGTGAGTTCTGTGTTAAGACAAAACAAAAAGGGTTCCTTACCACTACATCTCTCTCCGCCCTATTCGCTTTGGAGTTTTCACTTCCCTTTTCTGTGCTCACAACCAGGCTGACCTCCTCTCCAATGACGTTCCCGAAAACAATGTGCGTCTGTTGGCTGCCAGCCTGAAGGACACTGCTTGAGGGATTCACTTCAGTCTTCAGTTTTCCTCCATAATATTCCTCCGATGGGAACTTGCATATATCTTCATGCTACAAAAAGGTAAACAATGGAGTACTATGTACTTTGTCATTGAATATCAAATCAAAATCAAATGTCACATGTGCTGAATACAACAGGTGTAGACCTGACAGTGAAAAGCTTAATTACAAGCCCTTAACCAACAATGCAGTTTTAAGAAAATTAAGTGTTAAGTAAAAAATAGATAAGTACATTTTTAAAAATATAATTAAAGAGCAGCAGTAAAATAACAGTAGCGAGGCTATATACAGGGGGTACCGGTACAGAGTCAATGTGCGGGGGCACAGGTTAGTTGAGGTAATTGAGGTAATATGTACATGTAGGTAGAGTTAAAGTGACAATGCATAGATAATAAACAGAAAGTGGCAGCAGCGTAAAATGAGGGGGTGGGGGGGCAATGTAAATAGTCTGGGTAGCCATTTGATTAGCTGTTCAGGAGTCTTATGGCTTGGGAGTAGAAGCTGTTAAGAAGCCTTTTTTGACCTAGACTTGGCGCTCCGGTACCGCTTCCGTGCGGTAGCAGAGAGAATAGTCTATGACTAGGGTGACTGGAGTCTGACAATTTTTAGGGCCTTCCTCTGATACCGCCTGGTATAGAGGTCCTGGATGGAAGGAAGCTTGGCCCCAGTGATGTACTGGGCCATACGCACTACCCTCTGTAGTGCCTTGCGGTTGGAGGCCGAGCAGTTGCCATACCAGGCAGTGATTCAACCTGTCAGGATACTATCGATGGTGCAGCTGTAGAACTTTTGAGGATCTGAGGACCCATGCCAATTCTTTTCAGTCTCCTGACGGGGAATAGGCTTTGTCGTGCCTGCTTCATGAAGATCTTGGTGTGTTTGGACCATGATAGTTTGTTGGTGATGTGGACACAAAGAACTTGAAGCTCTCAACCTGCTCCACTACAGCCCCGTCGATGAGAATGGGGGCGTGCTCGGTCCTCCTTTTCCTGTAGTCCATAATCATCTCCTTTGTCTTGATCACGTTGAGGGAGAGGTTGTTATCCTGTCACCACGCGGCCAGGTCTCTGACCTCCTCCCTATAGGCTGTCTCATCGTTGTCGGTGGTTAGGCCTACCACCGTTGTGTCATTGGCAAACTTAATGATGGTGTTGGAGTCGTGCCTGGCCATGCAGTCATGGGTGAACAGGGAGTACAGGAGGGGACTGAGCACGCACCCCTGAGGGGCCCCTGTGTTGAGGATCAGCGTGGCGGATGTGTTGTTACCTACTCCTACCACCCTGGGGCGGCCCATCAGGAAGTCCAGGATCCAGTTGCAGAGGGAGGTGTTTAGTCCCAGGGTCCTTAGATTATTGTTGAGCTTTGAGGGCACTATGGTGTTGAACGTTGAGCTGTAGTCAACAAATAGCATTCTCACGTAGATGTTCCTTTTGTCCAGGTGGGAAAGGGCAGTGTTGAGTGCAATAGAGATTGCATCATCTGTGGATCTGTTGGGGCGGTATGCAAATTGGAGTGGGTCTAGTGTTTCTGGGATAATGGTGTTTGTGAGCCATGACCAGTCGTTCAAAGCACTTCATGGCTACAGACGTGAGAGCTACGGGTTGGTAGTCATTTAGGCAGGTTAGCTTAGTGTTCTTGGGCACAGGGACTATGGTGGTCTGCTTGAAACATGTTGGTATTACAGACTCAGTCAGGGACAGGTTGAAAATGTCAGTGAAGACACTTGCCAGTTGGTCAGCGCATGCTGATATTAATCAAAATGCATCCTAAAACATATGTGTGCAGTCAAAGGCACAGTTTTATAAACATTTGTCAAATTAGATTATATGATGTGATAAATTCATAGCCCAAACATTTCCGGACCTCTTACCATTCTGTACTGGGTATCCAGCATCACTGTCTGGGACCGGCACTCAAAGTAACGCTGAAACAGAGACTTTGACATCCCCAACTTCCTCAGAAGTTCATTCTTAACGATGGGACGTAGCTGTTTGTGGTCACCGAGCAACACAATCTAGGAAGTGAAAAGAGGTTATTTCGCCATCAATCTTCATCACTTGCAAATATGGTGATGACCTTTATTAAACATATAGGATGGCTGGAATGGAATAAATGTAACACAGTCAAACATGTGGTTTCCATATTTCATGTGTTTGATACCGTTCCATCTGATCCATTCCAGCCATTACAATGACCCCATCATACTATAGCTCCTCCCACCAGCCTCCTCTGCTTGGGATGCAGGTGAGAAAACAGGGTTGCTGTTAAGGCTTAGTTGAACAGATTCTGTATCAATGCAGTCTTTATATGCCCAAACTCAATGGTTAGACTCCATGCAAAAAAATCTACATTATTTTTACAGAAATGCTCACACTAACACATTCTTAAAATGTAATTTCATAACACTACACTTTTAGGAAAAAAAAGGTTCCAAAAAAGGGTTCTTCGGCTGTCCCCATAGGAGAACCCTTTTTTGTTCCAAGTAGGACCCTTTTGGGTTCCATGTAGAACCCTCTGTACAAAGGGTTGCACATGGAACCCAAAAGGGTTATACCTGCAACCAAAAGGGTTCTCCCTGCAAGCAAAAAGGGTTATTCAATACATAAATAGACAGCATCACAAACATACAAATAGGATTTTAATCTCAAAGTCTAAACCGGTGGGGGGTGGGGGTTCTACTAAGCTAACATATGGAATCATTTAGCTATTTCATTTTCAATTTTTGGACCCCTTTAGGTACATCATTTTACTTAAATGTTTTATGATTTGATAAAATATAGAATTTCGACTTTCTAACTATAGGCCATAGAAACGCATTGCATAACACATTCAAAAATGTCAAAAAAGAAAGAAAAAAAATCTATCATAAGGAATAAGGTTTTGAAGTGTCTGTCCTAAATCTAGGCAATGTAAGAAAGCTCAGGAAATATTGTAGTTTTTTTGGACCCATATTTAACCCCTTATTTTTGTTGCCCCAAAACTACCTCCATACTTCCATTCATTTCCATTTGTTACCTACAGATGAGTCCCGTGACACTTGTGTGGGTCGTAAAGCAAAATGGAGAATCTCCCCTTTCCACAGTGGGGTCATATTAATTTGTAGCCAAAACAGTTTGGAGACTACAGACAGAAGTTGGCACATCAGTGTTACCAACTTCAGAGTCCCGTGGGGCATGTGGGGGTCGTAGACGCTACAGATTTTCGGGATGTCTCCTGGTGTGACATTTTCAGATATCACTAGCTTAAATGTACAGATTTTGATGGGGACTTTTTTGTTATATTTATTAGATTGACACACGGGTGCATCAATAGAGTCTTAAGGATTTTAAACCATCATACATGGAAATATCATTCTATAACAAAAAGTAAATGAATACATGGATTTCAACACACCTTTTCTGGTTTGTTGCTGACCAATGGGATGAGGGCCTGAGGTTCTGTTGCCATGGCACATTCATCAATAAGAATCTGGCGTGCACTGACTGTTTTAGTGAGGTTAGGAGAAGAGGCTGTTGTACAGGTGCACAGAATGACATCGTGCCTCTGCAGCTCATGCACACGAGCTTTATTCAGAAGACTTTTGTAGCTAGAAGAAAAAACAAAACAAATATATGCACTTATATATATGTACATCAGTCAGATGTGGGTTTAAATACAAATTTCATTACAGCAAAATTCTATACTTACTCCTCAACTTCTTCTTCTGTCAACTCCTCTCCCTTTGATTCTATTGCTAGCTTTATTCTGTGGTCAAACTCTTTTATTGCCGTGGAATGTGGATTTTGTTCTTCCCGTATGCGATGATGCAAGGTAATATCTCTAAAAATGGTACAGACATGGTCAAATACTGTGATATGGGGTGTTTGTGTAATGTGAACCATTTGACAAAAACATGCTGAGACACTGGTCAGACATGATGGAGCCAGCCGTACGATCAGATTATCAAAGACAGAGATTCCCTGAAAAAGTGGCCACTACTGCAGAGTGATATGTGTATATTTTATACCGGAGTTCTGCCTTGGACCGCTCATGGCGAAGTGACCTGGGAGAGAGCTGAAGGACACTCCCTGGGTAAGGGTACTCCGCCATCTCCAGTTGTCGGCTGTACACTCTGAGGGGCTTCAACTTGTCTCCAAACTTCACCAGGCACTCTACAGAATGTTCAGAATGAATAGAATGTGACCTAGAACGTTCCCTGCAGAACTTGGATCATGTTTAAGCTGTGGTTGTATTATACATTATTTTGTAGAGACCATTTCAATTCAAGTATGAAGTAACTTGCCAGCAACCACATCGACAGACTTATTGGAAGGACCACAGCAGAGAATAACTTCTTTCTTGTCCTTGTCATTCGGATTTTCAAATATCCTGGGGTTTTTGGAGTTCAGCACAAGGAACCAGTACACAATGTAAACTCCTAAAACAGTCTTTCCAGTCCCTATGAAACAGGTGTGTATTTTTTATTCCAGTAAACATAGCAATGGGCAATATAACAGCTTCAGGTATTCTGGTAGTAGTACTGTATTTCTTAACTTACCAGGTGGCCCTTGTACGATTGTGAAGTTGTTATTCAGAGCTTTCTCCACTGCATCAATTTGACTCTTATTCAGCTCTGGGAGACCCTCTGTTGCCTTTTCCCTCATGAGTTGGTACCGTGGTGGTACAACAGATTGCGAAGCTACAATCCCAAGCAAGACCACAAAACAATACCTTCAAGAAAATAGCTTAAAAACAAGGTTGTTGTAAATTCCCACAGATGTAAAATGGGGTTACTTTACCTCCTTGTGGAATGTGCTGTCCTAGGGCTATTTTCTGAACAAGCTCATTTGCAGACACAATGTTGTTCACCGCCATTTCTTTACGTCTAGACAGTAGAAATGTTAACAACCATTAATTATATATACTGAATTAATTATGGGAACCTTATGTCCATCCAATAAAAATATGGGATAGTACTTTTACATTATCTTATTTTAAAGAGTGTACTTAAAAAAAAATCTTATTTTAAAATGTGAGTAGTACTTTATATTTGACTGCAGCAATTACCAAGTATTTACTGAAAATGGTAATTATATTTGAAGCACCATTTTGAAGACTTAAATGAGACTTAAATAAGAACTGGAATTGTAAAATAAAGTGTTACGGTAATACATTTGTTCAATCTCTCTTTTTGCATACTAATTTAATACTTGCACGTCTGTCAGAAGCTTTGGGATTATCTCAACCGTGAATGTTGTCTTTCTCTGGTAGACACACTCTGGAATGGTATCCGTTGGCAAGTGGTTGATGTAGAAGTGCACTTTTCTGGCTTGATTTTGGTTGTTTTTTGGTTCTTCAAAGTTGGTTGTAACACCATGTGCCACCCATGTGTAATCCTTAGGGTCGACTACTTCCTCTGATTGGTCAGGGGTTGAAGTCAGTTTCAATCCCCTTTTTCGGATGCACAGAAAGCACTTGCTAAGGTTGCATTCAATGGCCCATTCTTTAATGTATTTGAGTGGAAGGTCAAAACTTCCTTTCAGGCCTTTCTCTTGCTTCAAGTTCAGCTTCAGGTCCTCAATTATTATGCTGTCACTTTCATCCACAGCATTGTCTGCAGACTCCATCTCACAAAGTGGTCGCCAGATCTTCACATACTCTCTTGCGTTGCTATATCCACTCTTGGATGGACAGTCTGCATGTTTGGAAAAGCATGTGATAGGACTGTGGGCATGGTCTACACACACCTCAAATATTGGTTTGATGCACACCAACTGAACAGTGGGTGTCCAATAACCTGTTTTTCTTTCAGATGTCATTTGGACTTGAAGCGTGTCTCCTGGCTTCAAATGTAGGGTAAGATCAACATAGTGCTCCATTTCAATTTTCTCAGCTTGTCCATGTGCAGTTCTATGGGAGTCATTCCCAGCTTCAAGCAAATCCATCTTGGCATGTTTTGAGAGACTCTTTACATTTTCTGTTTGCTTTGTTGTGGCATCTACTATGAGAGACCTTGCTTTGTTCCATTGTTCATGGTCCATTGCGTTAACAATGGCTTGCCAAGTCTTTTGTGGGAGCTTGATGCAGGCAGTTGAATTTTGCACCTTTTTTAGCTCTTGGTGAACTTTGGCAGTGTCAATTGAGTACACTCGTCTTCTCCATGTCAGAGTCATTTGGTTCTCATTTGAGTCGTACAGTGGTTGATCCTGCAGTTGCAAATCTCTGTACATAACAGGCAAACACTCTGGCAAAGAGTGCCTGTCGAACGGAAATGACAGCTTGAAACTGTCTCCTAATTCTACACCAACAACAAATGCTAGCTTCAGAGAATTTTGTTTCTTCATGTTGATGGCAAAAGATATCATCGCAGCCTTCTTTTCATACTCATTGACCTTCTTGTAGATGTCTTCAGTCTTCTGACACAGAATGTCAATCTCTTGTGGAGAATATTGGACCGGAGTGCCGCTTAGGACCGAATGCAAAAGCCTTTGCAGGACAATATCCATGTAGCGACGAATGGGCGAGGATGCTTGTGTATAGGACTCAAGTTGCAAGGAATAGTGACCAACTTTTTCCTGGGATGAATTGGAACGGATGACATAGGCTTCGTTAAGACACTTCCTAAACTCATATATCACTGGAAGGAGCTGGGGGTAGATGTCATCTGTACCAATCAGATCAATCATTGTGTCAGTGTCAACTTCCTCTTTCTTGGCAGCTGACAGGATCTCATTCCATATTGATGTTAGCACGTAGAAGCTTTTGCTCTTGCTCGCCTTCTGGTCAAGTTTATTGTCATGGTCAAGGTTGTGCCTCAGGTGTGAGGACAGTGGTATGATGTCTTTGTATTGCTCTTTCAAGTCTTCTAACATTTCAGGGTCAGGTCTTACTTGACATCGGAGTGGAGTGCAGTACATGGTTTCATTTGCATTGATCAAAAATTCAGACACAGAATAGTTGAACAGTATACTAAGCTCCTCAATCATCTGACTGGATCTCCTCTTCCCTGGCTTCTGGTGATCGTCCAATTGTTTATAGCTCCAATCCTTGCCAAGCCTGGCCTTCCTTTGGACTTTGGCAAAACGATATGCCACAGAAACACAGTCTTCTATAGTATCAAACTTGGCCTCTTCTCCTGACCGCTTACTGAGGATGTCCTCTGCCTCTTCATAAGACAACTTTCTATCGGACTTGATTTGCGAAAGCTGGAATTTCTTTTCAGTGATTTTGTGTGTTGCCTTGTCCACTTTTACCATTAACGAAACTACCTTTCGATCTCGACCAGGCCGGAGACTCAAATGGTAGATGCTAAATTGTTTTGGGAACATGTAAACTGGTTCTTTTCTATGGCTGTAAAATGTTGCACCATGTTTTTGTGCAGCATCATCCAACGAACTGCCAAGATTCACAAAACTTGCCACATCTGCTATGTGGACTCCAACCTCATAATGGCTTTCCATGTCAATGACACTGATTGCATCATCCAAGTCTTGGGATTCCTTTGGGTCAACAGTGAAAGTAATCAACTTTCGGAGGTCCTTTCTGTTACCATTTTGTGTGTCTTCCCGGGAACATGGTTCAGCTAAAACATGGCTGGGAGGCAACGGTTGAACTTTAAATTCTGCATCCAAAATCATTAAGCCCTCCTCCAAAGATGATCCTATGGAAAGAATATCTATCACGTTCCCTAACGGATAGGCATAGTTTCCTGTGTTTTCTGTTTTCGTTTTCCAGCAAAACACTTCCACCATAAATACATGACTGTGTTTGATTTCTTCATCAAGGTGTTGATATCTGACAATCTCCCATTCTCCATCATCGTGCTTCCATATTGGAATTGAATTGCGACTCTTCTTGCTGACCAAGGTACACATTTTGGTGGTGTTTGTGTTGAGGGGTACCATAATTTTTCTGAGGAATTGATATTCAGATTTCGTTTTGGGTTTCTGGTCATCTTCAACTCCAAGGGTACAAGCAAACACACGACGGGATTCAGCTGCCTTGATGGTGCCTAACACTTTTCCTTGTGGAATACCCTCACAAGGAACTACTTCGGCCACCACTTCATCACCACAGAAGGACTTGCCGAGGTTACCTCTACCTTTGATGATAATGTGGTTAGTTGGGTTGTCAAATGGGATGATATAACCTGCATTATGTTTCTCCATGACCAATTCACCTCGCTTGTACACATTGGGCTGCTCTCTCAACAACTGCAACAAGGCATCTCTTTCCACTTTGGCACTATCGTATGGTCTCTTTCGTTCCAGTACATGTTCACATTCTGAACTGTCTCCATAAGATGAATTGGAGTGTGCCCTGTTTTGCTCCTCTTGTAGTTCTTGGAGAATAGCATCCATGTCGTTCTCTGTATCGAACATAACGGACTGAGTGCTGCTCTCATCCAGGTATTCTGTCTTTTGGAATCTTGAGATTTCCTTGATATCGCCATCAATGAAGTCATTGGTAAGGTGTTTCGGTTCAGCACTTGCCTTGCTAATACAATGGTGAATGTAGCTTCTCCAGATTCTTGAGCACTTCCCAAAGTAGCAAAGCGCAGCAGCATCTCCAACCACAACAACCTGGGATTGAGCCCTAGTCATGGCTGTGTTCAGCATGCGAGCATCGTTGAAAAACTCCACACAATATGAGTCAGGAGGGTGAAGGCTGTCACGGGTTAGAACGGCTGTCATTACTATTGCTCTGAACTGTTTGCCTGTCAAGAAATAATGAAAGGGTTATATGGTTAACAACCCATTATTTTGATGAATAGAAAGGTTTCAATACAAAGATCAAAATAACATAAAATAAATTAAGTCAACAAAAATTTATTATATTAACAAATCTTGCGTTAATTTCTGATTGAGTCGACATATGCAGCTACTGTGAATGACGTCTCCTCGAATGCAGGAACATTGCCTTTAAAAGCCGCATTGTCCACAAAGCACAATTGGAATAAATTCCAGCCCAAATCTTTGAGTTGTTTTCATGATAAATACCTTGAACATTGGATATATTCTCCACAGTCACTCGGCCAAGGAATCTTTTCCGAAGCTCTTTCCTGATCATTGAAACCTATGAAAAATACATAAATAATGTCAACCAAAAAAGTTAAGGACATAACACAACATTGACTTGGGAGAGGTTTTTCCTCATTCTCCCAAGAAATGCATTAGAATTCGTAAACTGTACATGGTAATTGATAAGTTTAAATGAGGAACAACTGTTTCACCTGGCATCGTTCCGAGAGAACACAGATTGAGCTTTGATCATGAGTCCCCCATGCGAGTGGCCAATCTCTGAGCAGATCTTGCACTATTTCAACCACGCATTCAACCTCGTCAAGATTAAACCATGACATGGATGCGGTGTCCAAGTGGGATTCTCCTCTGACATGGTGAAACCTCAGGGGGTGGCTGTTCGGATGCGCTGGAACATTACCAACAGCCTTGATGACATCCGACTTGCCAACGTAGAAGTGAGTGGACACAAATTCTACTATCTCTTTTGTGGTGCGATAGTTCTCGTAAAAAAATATTCTGCTTTTCAAAGCTGTACGACTCTCACAGCCTTGATAGAAGTGGAACAGACGGTTCAGCAAGGAGCGATTGGAGTGTTGGTCATCGTCCGTTGAAAATAGTTTTGGTCCCATCTGCATGTGATCTCCGGCTAGAACCACCCGAGTTGCTGGCCCTGCCAGACCAAGGGGCATTAGGGCTTGACATTCAAGCATCTGGGAGGCTTCGTCAATCAGGATGTGGGTGAAGTAGCCATCGGAAAGCTTTAGGTCATTGAAGTGTCTTGCCATTGCAGTAGTTGTTATGACTATTCTGTGGTGATCCAAAGCAGATTTGGTAGGAGGTAGAAAAAACTGACCATCTTTGGATAGAAGGCAGTACTTCTGTGTGATCTCATCCGTGGAACTCACTGGAACCCCTTGTTTATTTGCTTTTATTCTCAGTGGCTTCATCTCAGGGTGTCCAGAGTTGACGTATGGATGGAAGTGGTCTTTGATATACAAATCTGCAGAGCTGACCAGAGAAAGAGAGGGGTTAACTATGCTTACCATTTAACAGTTCCACTAAAATGTGACTGTCCTTTAAACCAGAATGGAAAACTGGTCTCCCTACTTTTTCATTAAATGTATGTTGCACCAGTAATTAAAAAGCAGGTACATTGCAACTATAAGTGTGTGTGTGTGTGTGTTAACATTTGGATTCAAATCTGTGTATTAACATTGGGATTAATACATGGCATAATAATTATAAATGTTAATTTATAACTGTCAAACCCATATGAGGCTTACACAATTCAAATGATTGATGAGCAAACTCATGAGAGCCCTATGACCTAACTGAGCTATCTTAATTAATCATTACACAGAGGTCAAATAAACGTATTTTGTTGCACATCTAATGTTTACAAAAATCTCACATGTTATTAACAGTTTTAAGCACTATTATGTAACAATGCGTGCCTGTCAACTCAAGGCTGGGGTCAATTCAAACTGAAGAAGTAAACTTGAACAATAATTCAAAATGCATCTATTTTCAATGACTTCTCAATCAACTTAGCTATTTATTTCAAATGTTTTTTTATTTGAATTTTATATTAAAATAACTTACTGAATTGACTGCATGTCAATTAAATGCATTATGTAAGACTGAACATATACAGCGCATTCGGAAAGTATTCAGACCCCTTCCCTTTTTCCACATTTTGTTGCGTTACAGCCAATATTCTAAAATTATTTTTCCATCATCAATCAACACACAATACCCATAATGACAAAGCGAAAACAGGTTTTAACAATTTTCTGCAAAAAAAAACAGAAATGCCTTATTTCCATAAGTATTCAGACCCTTTGCTATGAGACTCGAAATTGAGCTCAGGTGCATCCTGTTTCCATTGATCATCCTTGATGTTTCTACAACTTGGTTGGAGTCCACCTGTGGTAAATTCAATTGAGTGGACATGATTTGGAAAGGCACACGCCTATCTACAGTACAAGTCAAAAGTTTGGACCGACCTACTCATTCCAGGGTTTTCTTTATTTTTCAATTTTCTTCATTGTAGTATAATAGTGAAGACATCAAAACTATGAAATAACACATATGGAATCATGTAGTAACCAAAAAAGTGTTAAACAAATCAAAATGTATGATTCTTCAAAGTAGCCACCCTTTGCCTTGATGACAGCTTTGCACACTCTTGGCATTCTCTCAACCAGCTTCATGAGGTAGTTACCTGGAATGCATTTAAATGAACAGGTGTGCCTTGTTGAAAGTTAATTTGTGGAATTTCTTCTTGATAAAGTTCATTTGTAGTAAAAGACCAAGTCCATATTATGACAAGAACAGCTCAAATAAGCAAAGAGAAATGACAGTCCATCATTACTTTAAGACATGAAGTGCAATTGCAAAAACCATCAAGCGCTATGATGCAACTGGCTTTCTTGAGGATCACCACAGGAAAGGAAGACCCAGACATACCTCTGCTGCAGAGGATACGTTCATTAGAGCTATCAGCCTCAGAAATTGCAGCCCAAATAAATGCTTCAGAATTCAAGTAACAGACACATCAGCTGTTCAGAGGATACTAAGTAAATCAGGCCTTCATGGTCAAATTGCTGCAAAGAAACCACTACTAAAAGACACCAATAAGAAGAAGAGACATTTTTGGTTCCAACCACCGTGTCTTTGTGAGACGCATAGTAGGTGAACGGATGATCTCTGCATATGTGATTCCCCCGTGAAGCATGGAGGAGGAGGTGTGATGGTGTGGGGGTGCTTTGCTGATGACACTGTCAGTGATTTATTTAAAATTCAAGACACACTTGACCAGCACGGCTACCACAGCATTCGGCAGTGATACGCCATCTCACTTGTTTTTTAACAGGACAATGACCCAACACACCTCCAGGCTGTTTAAGGGATATTTGACCAAGAAGGAGAGTGATAGAGTGCTGCATCGGATGACCTGGCCTCCAGAATCACTCGACTTCAACCTAATTGAGATGGTTTGGGATGAGTTGGACCGAAGAGTTAAGGAAAAGCAGCCAACAAGTGCTTCAAGACTGTTGGAAAAGCACTTCAGGTGGATTACTGCAACTCGCTGTTGGCTGGGCTCCCTGCCTGTGCCATTAAACCCCTACAACTCATCCAGAACGCCGCAGCCCGTCTGGTGTTCAACTTTCCCAAGTTCTCTCACGTCACCCCGCTCCTCCGCTCTCTCCACTGGCTTCCAGTTGAAGCTCGCATCCGCTACAAGACCATGGTGCTTGCCTACGGAGCTGTGAGGGGAACGGCACCTCCGTACCTTCAGGCTCTGATCAGGCCCTACACCCAAACAAGGGCACTGCGTTCATCCACCTCTGGCCTGCTCGCCTCCCTACCTCTGAGGAAGTACAGTTCCCGCTCAGCCCAGTCAAAACTGTTCGCTGCTCTGGCACCCCAATGGTGGAACAAACTCCCTCACGACGCCAGGTCAGCGGAGTCAATCACCACCTTCCGGAGACACCTGAAACCCCACCTCTTTAAGGAATACCTAGGATAGGATAAAGTAATCCTTCTAACCCCCCCCCCCCCCCTTAAAAGAGTTAGATGCACTATTGTAAAGTGGTTGTTCCACTGGATATCATAAGGTGAATGCACCAATTTGTAAGTCGCTCTGGATAAGAGCGTCTGCTAAATGACTTAAATGTAAATGTAAATGTAAGCTGGTAGAGAGAATGCCAAGAGTGTGCAAAGCTGTCATGAAGGCAAAGGGTGGCTACTTTTTCTAAAATATATGTTGATTTGTTTTACACTTTCATGGTTACTACATGATTCTATGTGTTATTTCATAGGTTTGATGTCTTCACTATTATTTTACAATGTAGAAAATAGTAAAAATAAAGAAAAACCCTTGAATGAGTAGGTGTGTCCAAACTTTTGACTGGTACTGTATATAAGGTCCCACAGTTGACAGTGCATGTCAGAGTAAATACCAAGCCATGAGGTCAAAGGAATTGTCTGTAGAGCTCCGAGACAGGATTGTGTTAAGGCACGGATCTGGGGAAGGGCACCAAAAACTATCTGCAGCATTGAAGGTCCCCAAGAACTCAGTGCCCTCCATCATTCTTAAATGGAAGAAGATTGTAACCATCAATACTCTTCCTAGAGCTGGCTGCCTGGCCAAACTGAGCAATCAGGGGAGAAGGGCCTTGGCCAGTGAGGTGGCCAAGAGTCTGATGGTCACTCTGACAGAGTTCCAGAGTTCCTCTGTGGAGATGGGAGAACGTTCCAGAAGGACAACCATCTGTGCAGCACTCCCCCAGTCAGGCCTTTATGGTAGAGTGGCCAGACGGAAGCCACTCCTCAGTAAAAGGCACATGACAGCCCATTTGGAGTTTGCCAAAAGGCACCTAAAGGACTCTCAGACCATGAGAAGCAAGATTCTCTGGTCTGATGAAACCAAAATTGAACTCTTTGGCCTGAATGCCAACTATTTAGCCTGAATGTCACGTCTGGAGGAAACCAGGCACCATCCAGGCACCATGGTCGTGGCAGCATCATGCTGTGGGTATGTTTTTCAGTGGCAGGGACTGAGACTAGTCAGGATCGAGGAAAAGATGAATGGAGCAAAGTACATAGAGATCCTTGATGAAAACCTGCACCAGAGCGCTCAGGACCTCAAACTGGGAGGAAGGTTCACCTTCCAACAGGACAATGACCCTAAGCACACTGCCAAGACAACGCAGGAGTGGCTTCGGGACCAATCTACGAATGTCCTTGAGTGGCCCAGCCAGAGCCCGGACTTGAACCCGATCGAACATCTCTGGAGAGACCTAACAAAAGCTGTGAAGCAACACTCCCCATCCAACCTGACCGAGCTTCAGAGGATCTGCAGAGAAGAATGGGAGAAACTCCACAAATACAGGTGTGCCAAGCTTGTAGCGTCATACCCAAGAATACTTGAGGCTGAAATCGCTGCCAAAGATGCTTCAACAAAGTACTGAGTAAGGGTCTGAATACTTCTGTGTAGCTCAGTTGGTAGAGCATGGCATGGCGCTTGCAACGCCAGGGTTGTGGGTTCGTTTCCCACGGGGGGCCAGTACAAAAAAGTATGAATGTATGTACTTGTAAGTCGCTCTGGATAAGAGCGTCTGCTAAATGACTTAAATGTAAATGTAAATACTTATGTCATTGTGATATTTAATTCTTGATTTTTTTTTATAAATATGAAAAAAATATAATTTTTGCTTTGTCATTATGGGGAATTGTGCGTAGATTGATGGGAAAAACGATTTAATCCACTTTAGAATAAGGCTGTAACGTAACAAAATGTGGAAAACGTAAAGGGGTCTGCATACTTTCCAAATGCACTGTAGTAAAGTACTAGAAAGTTAAACTCAATGTAAGTGAATCTATATAGAACACTGGAGTCATTACCTGTTGGTGAGGGTGCAGATCAGTACTCTGGTGTGTGGCTGCCGTACCAGCTCTTTGGCTGCTGTAGCAAGTGTGAAGGTTTTCCCAGTTCCAAACGGTCCATAAATGAGGAGTGGTGCCACACCTCTTCCATCTGAGTCGCCTACGATGAAATCAATGGCTGCATGCTGCTTGGCATTGAGTTTGGGATATTCCATTTCATTAACAGGGACAATGCAGTTCCTGAAGTCTGGCAACACTCTCTCTGTGTCTGGAAGGAAATCTATGGCTTTGTGCATCTCACAGAACTTCAGACGATTCAGGTGGAACTGGACCTCCATTTCGTATGTTTCATTTCTTTGGAGCTTCAGATCAGAGCAGCATCTTTTAGACAGCTGCAAGTGCATTTTTTTCTCACTTGTGGCGTCTCGGAGGATGATGGCTTCGTAGACCTTATGACTTTGATTATCTGAAGATACTGGTGCTATGAGAGCTGACCGGACGCTTCGCCTAAGCACCCAACCCTCTGGGCTGTCTGGGGTTAGAGTATAAGGGACTGAGACGGCACAGAATAGTTCCCCTAGAGGAGCCATCTTCATTCCGAACTGAGGGTCGTCTAGGGTCACAGACAAGGTGATGGTCCCTCGAACATTGAGTCTAAAACCCGAAAGGCAATGAAGAGACTTAAGCCATGTTCACATCTAACATTAGGAGAGACGAGATAAAACTAGACAGATCAAAAAGACAAGACGCGTGGTTGAGACCGTTTCCACAGTAACATTGACACTTTACAATGACATGATAAAACTTTGAAACAAATGTGCTACTTTTTGTAGCAAGCGAGTATCATGTAACACAAGCAGCCACTTGCTCACCAGAGACAAGGCATACTCTGAGTTGAGAGCAGGGTTTCCGTTAGCTGGTAATAACCAGAATTAGATTTTTTTAAATGTAAAAGCCGATAAATAAAATGAGGAGAGGGAGAATAAAAAATGACATTGCGAAGTCATGCTTTTTAGCCTATTCAGTGATGGAAATACCAGTCGATGGAAATACATTTGACTGGTCATGCTTATCGGTCTATAGGTTAATTAGCATAATTTAATGGAAAAATGTATTTGCCATGTGTGTACAGTAGCGTGTGTTCAAAAGTACAAATGTGTGTTCATTTTGGATCTTACTTATCACACGCGCACTGCATACAGATGCAGAGCCTTTGAGTGGAAAATCTGTCAGATAGTGCAAGAGCTGCTGCTGCAGCTTCGTATGGTGCTTGACACTGGGAACTCGGAATAATACGAGGTCAAATCATAACGTCAGTGATCTTCAGGTCGGAGCACTAGAAAGAGGCCAGAATTCCCGAGTTGGAAGACCGTTCAAATAGATTTTTCCCAGTCGGAGAAAGTTTTTTTCCCAGTTGCCTTGAATGCACTGAAGTCGGAAGTCGAGATTTACGAATTCCCAGTTGTTTTGAACGCGGCATCAAACGGCAATGGAAGGCATGCTTCATCAGCACGTCACATACTACTTTGCAATGAGCTGGAAGAGTATGCATTTTGAAAACATATATCCTACTTTATTGTTTGGAACCTGAACGTTGTAATATATTGAACAAAAATATAAACGCAACATGTAAAGAGCTGATCCCATGTTTAATGAGCTGAAATGAAAGATCCTAGAAATGTTCCATGTGCACTTATTTCTCTCAAATGTTGTGCACAAATTTGTTTAATGCTCCTGTTAGTGAGCATGTCTCTTTTGCCAAGATAATCCATCCACCTGACGGGTGTGGCATCAAGAAGCTGATTAAACAGCATGATCATTACACAGGTGCACCTTGTGCTGTGGACAATACTCTAAAATGTGCCGTTTTGTTACACAATACAATGCAACAGATTTCTCAAGTTTTAAGGGATATGCAAATGGTATGCTGACTGCAGGAATGTCCACCAGAGCGGCTGCCAGAGAATTGAATGTTACAACTGTCAAAAACCATCTCCGGAAGCTCATCTGCGTGCTGGTTGTCCTCACCAGGGTCTTGACCTGACTGCAGTTCAGTGTCGTAACCAACTTCAGTGGGCAAATGCTCATCTTTGATGGCCACTGGCATGTTGCAGAAGTGTGCTCTTCATGGATGAATCCCGGTTTCAACTGTACCGGGCAGATCGGTTTGCTGATGTCAACATTGTAAACAGAGTGCCGAATGGTGGCGGTGGGGTATTGGTATGGTATTGTCAGGCATAAACTACGGACAATGAACACAATTGCATTTTATCGATGGTAATTTGAGATCCTGAGGCCCATTTTCATCCCATTCATCTGCCGCTATCACATCATGTTTCAGCATGATAATGCAGGAACCCATGTTGCAAGGATCTGTACACAGTTCCTGGTAGCTGAAAATGGCCCAGTTATTTTATGGCCTGCATACTCCGATGCTGTTGGAAGTGGTGTTGGAGGGCCAGTAGGAGGCACCCTTTCCTCTGTTCCCCCCAAAATAATATCCCAATACCCCAGGGAAATGACTGGGGACGTTGCTCTGTGTAGGGTGCTGTCTTTCGGCTGGGACGTTAAATGGGTTCCCTGACTATCTGTGGTCACTGAAGATCCCATGGCACTTATCCTAGGGGTGTGAACACCCTGGTGTCCTGGCTAAATTCTCAATCATGCCCTCATACGGTCACCTAATCATCCCCAGCTTACACTTGGCTCATTCATCCCCTTGTAGCTATTCCCCAGGTCGTTTCTGTAAATTACAATGTGTTCTCAGTTAACTTACCTGGTTAAATAAATGGTGGTCGGTCACACCAGACTGGTTTTCTGATCCACACCCCTACTTTTTTTCAAGGTATCTGTGAGCAACAGATGCACATCTGTATTCCCAGTCATGTGAAATCCATAGATTGGGGCTTAATTAATTTATTTCAATCGACTTATTTCCCTATATGAACTGTAACTCAGTAAAATCTTTGAAATTGTTGCATTTTGTTTATATTTTTGTTCAATGTACATAATATGAGGCATGTCTCACCTTACTTCAAAGTAGCCTATTAGATTTAGTCTGTCAACATTTCTAACAGATTGTGTGCAGAGCCCTTCTGACAACTATTTTCCCCATAATTGCATTATGGTGCGAACATTCGCACTTAGCCTACTGCCTTGAGTGCATTGCTGCGCTTATAATGTGAAGAAATAATCGTTTATCAACCTTTTAAGCTAAATGTTCAGATCTGTTGCATCACTCATTGGTTTTAAAGTTGTTGTTTTTTGTAGCCTAGGCCTACTGGTTGTATGAATTTGTGGGACAGTCCAAGTCTGTTTGGAATAGGCCATTTCTTTCTTGACAAGCTGACCAATAGAATAGGTAGCCTAAACGTTTCTACTATAGTAGATTGACACAGGCTAGTGATTGTGCTGTGCGTTACTCATCTTGTTGGCTGAGAAAAAGTAAATGTGCACATCAGAATTCGGTAAGAAGAGCCGCACATCGTTCTATCCGCGACTTGCATGTTCTGTTAATATAAATTAACATATTCGAAATGTGATTTCTGTCATTCTGAGCACCGTGGGTGGACACCCTAATCAGGTTACGCACCCAAAGCATGGGTCTGGTAAATTTCTCAAATGTCTGGTCAATTAAAATGTTGGCGGGCAAATGTCCAGCACCACATGTTCCTAACGGAAACCCTGGTTGAGAGAAATCTGAGCACCTTAGGCTTACTAACTGGAGCTTCAGATCAAGCAAACTTTGTTTGAAAACTGCATAAAACCATCTAGCCTTGTCTCTGCTGTTAGATGTGAACCGGACTTTAGAGGTTGTTTTTTATGTGTATTTATAATAGTATTGGAGATGATTAGTAAGGAAACAAAGCCATGAAAAAGTGACTGATGTTATTACCTTGAAACTACCTGATCTTCTGCCTGCTCCTCTGTGTACAGGAAGCTGTGCATTTTCTTTTTGTAGTTCTGGGGATTCATGGCCGTGTTGCTGTCATCAAGTGGTTTATACTGCAAGCTAATCTGAGGGGCCTTGTACTCCTTCAGAAGCTCTTCCTGTTCTTCTGTCTTGTCCATGCATGGGACGATGACCCTGTTCCCCCGATGCCAGTGTTCCAGATTCTGGGATGGGCGCCCAAAATCCTCAGGTGGCTCCTCGAGGTTAGGGGATGGCTGCTGTCTGACTTTAACTTTGAGTTTCTGTAGGAGGACTGGCCTCATGTCGAAGTCAAACACCAACCACTGTTCATAAAGACCCGGGTTGTTGGATTTGAAGGACACAGTGATGTCATAGGTCATGTCTGAGTTACATAACTGTTCACCAGTGGAGTAAGTGCAGGGCTCAGGACTGTTTTCATCCAGGGAGAAAGAGGCTCCAGGTTCCTGTTTCAGTAATGCTACATGTGCAAGTAGTCTCTGTGAAGACACAGGCAAAATGCACAGGTGACCAATGACATTAAATAAACAATGAAAGTGGAGACATCACAAACAGCAAAATGTAAACTGAGCTGGAGCCACCCCACTGGGCACACACTGGTTGAATCAACATTGTTTCCATGTAATGTCAATGAAATCTCTAATTTTTCATTGACGTCTGTGCCCAGTGGGACCTCATTATTATTAGAGGCATGACGCAACATTACAGTAGATCGCTTAAAGTGGAACGACAGCGTTTTAACTACTTTGCAGATATGATAAAAGACAATCATATCAATTCCCAGTTAATGCTACAAAACCAACTTCATAAGAGGTCTTAGAAATAGGTTCTATTTGACTCAAAATTCAATGACCTACATTAAGGTATTGTTGGCAGAATAGATGGATGCAGTTCAATGCATGATTAATATAATTCACCAATATTTTTCTTTTTGTATTCCAAAAATGTTTGCTGTCAGGTTGTAAATCACAGCTGGCCTGGTACATTGTTTGCTGCCTCCACCCATTCGGGATGCACTTTTTCAGTTTCAATGACTCAATATTTTGGACAAAAACAGACAAAAGGCTGGGAATGTCAATCCAATCAAACTTGCAAGGGCAATGATCACAAGTCAGGAAAAATGTGGCTAATAGGCTAGCGTATCTATTTATGTCGCTTTTTATTTAGCAAGCTAAAAACACGGTGTCTAACATTAGTTAGCTAGCTAGCTGCTGGGAGGATTGGAGGAGTGGGTGAGTGCGACTTTTTCCCCTCATCGTTTTTCAGGGGCTACAGCTAGAGATGTGTCATTTGGTTAGCTATAAATAAATGCTAATCGCTTTGCTAGCTAGCTAGCTATGCTGAACTTGAATGACTGTTATCCAGTTAGCCAGAGTGAATTTACGAACACAAAAGACATGCTATCTACTCTGATTTCAGAGCACTCTTGTCTGAGTGTCCCAGATCACAGAATAACGGATGAATTTACGAATGTGCAACACCCGCTGAATATGACCGGTGTCAGTCAACGTTGACAAAAAAAGTTTGAATATTTTTCCCAGCAGCACAGTTAGTCACTAATGTTCTCGATAACATGTAACAGCCTAACCAGCTCTGCTAGGGCTAGTAAAAAGAGTGAGGTGTTTTCTAATGTGTGTCTGGAAGTAGCTAGAAAGCCAGCCAACTTTAGCCAGTTCGCTTGGGTGCTTGACTGCCGTTGTGAGGAACATTCGGATCAACCCTACTCCTCAGCCAGAGCATCTAGTGTCAATAGTGCAGTGTATGCTTTGAGAGTGAAACACTCTGAATTTACGAACCGACAATCTGACAATGCTCTGAATTTACCAATGACCCAGAGCACACTCTGGCACACTGAAGGTAATTTACAAACACACCCTTAGTTGTCAATCAAATCTATTTGGCATCGATCAAATGGGCGGGCAGGCAAGTTCCCATTCAGTGATCAAAACGTGGGTTGGGACAAGCATGCATTGGCAGGCAAGCTGGAGAAGGATGATCAGGCTACTATTCCCCATAATTTATCAGTGTAATTCTGATGGCCAACTAGCTGAAAAAGTTTGAGAGATTTTAACTCATCTTGCTCTGCCTAGCATTAGTTGTTGATCTTGTTGTTGTTGTTGATGTGCATAAATGAGGGAGAGAGAGCCTACCTTTCATGGTTGTTTGATAAAAGATCCCAAATGTAAGAGGACTCCTGTGCTATTTACATATTTGCAGAAATCCATTCAGGTGCCTTTTGTGGTGTTTGGCAAATTTGTTCTAATGATCTAAAGTTTCGCTGTTGCTACTACCTGTAAACACCTGGGCAGGTAGCCTAGTGGTTAGAGCGTTGGACTAGTAAACGAAAGGTTGCAAGATTGAATCACCGAGCTGACAAGGTAAAAATCTGTCGTTCTGCCCCTGAACAAGGCAGTTAACCCACTGTTCCTAAGCTGTCATTGAAGATAATAATTTGTTTGTAACTGACTTGCCTAGTTAAATAAGGGTAAAATAAAAATAAAAAATAAAAACACACAGTCCACTTCAAAGTCAATGATGGAAGGCCCATATGGCTTATTTGCATAAAGCTCTACTGTAGCTCTGATTGGCTATGGCGCACCATTCTGCGTAGACTCAGGTCCTGAATGAGACAGATGTTTTAATTAGGTTTTATTCACTGCAGTGTCTCTTAATTGACAAACGCATGTCTGCTTTCCCACTCTCTATTGTTATAGAATTTTCACAAATGCCTCATTCTACGTCATTCCCAAACAATCTGTGAAAATGACCATATCTAAGTGCTCGCTTGTCAGAAAATGTAAAAAAAAAGGTGTAATATTCGTCCTGGGGGTGTATATTAACAGATTTTAATAAAATGTTGTGTTACTAAAAGGCTGTCAATTCCATTTTAAGAGTGGAGGAGCACTACCTAACATAAATGTAAATAAATATAAATAACCCTTGCTTGGGGAGATACAATACATTTTTTGTTTCGTGCAAGAAATGTGCTTTATAAATAAAAATAGCATTATCACTTCAGCCATTTGATAAAACAGATAGAAGAATGAGTCCACTTCAAATCAGAGGTGGGACCTTCAAAGTTTAGTGGAGGGAATATAGGCCTACTCTGTTTCTCGGAGACCAAGCAGATAGCAACAAAGGACTAAAAAAGTGGAAACAGTTGTGGGTAACAACTGGCCTTGAAGCTTAGACTTGCAACAGTACACAGATTGAGAAGAACCACACATTGTGAAGAAACTGTAAGAGCAGAGTGTATTCACAAACATGAGCAAGCAGTGTGTTAACAGTGTATTTGAGGCATTCCTCATGAAACCAGGACAAAGAAATACCATGATTTTGGGGATTTCACAACATTTTATCACTAGAATGGTCCTGTTGAGGAAAGAGTGTTGCAGTTTATTAGGTACACCCATCTAGTACCGAGTCAAACCCCCTTTTGCCTCCATAACAGCTTGACTTCTTCGGGGCATGGAAACATTGCTCAATTGGTATCAAGGGGCCAGGAAACATTCCCCCGCCATTAGACCAGCATTACCAGCCTGTACCATTGACACCAGGCAGGATGGGGCCATGGACTCATGCTGCCTACACCAAATCCTGACTCTGCCATCAGATGGTCACAGAGGTAAATGTTAGGACTCTCATGAAGCAGAATTGATAGCAGTGACAAACATATTTCTACAATAGAATTTGATCTTGAGCTGTATCTGTGTCCTCACTGCCCTTTCCCACCCGGACAAAAGGAACACCTATGTGAGAATGCTGTTCAGTGACTACAGTTCAGTGTTCAACACCATAGTACCCACAAAGCTCATCACATAGAGCCTGTGACTATACACCTCCCTCTGCAACTGGATCCTGGTCTTCCTGACGGGCCGCCCCCAGGTGACCAAGATCCCAGAAATCTTTCATACACACAAAAAACATACCTGTTAGTGAGCATTTGTCCTTTGCCAAGATAATCTATCCACCTAACAGGTGTGGCATATCAAGAAGCTGATTAAACTGCATGATCATTACACAGGTGCACCTTGTGCTGGGGGACAATAAAAGGCCACTCTAAAATGTGCAGTTGTGGCACACAACACAATGCCACAGATGTCTCAAGTTTTGAAGGAGCGTGCAGAACATCCTGAATTCTTTGGGGCATGGAAACATTGCTCAATTGGTATCAAGGGACCTAACATGTGCCAAGGCAAACATTCCCCACACCACTACGCCACCCGCCTGTACCATTGGCACCAGTTAGGATGGGGCCCTGGACTCTTGCTGCTTGCGACAAATCATGACTCTGTTTGACGCAACAGGAACCGGGATTCGTTGGACCGGGCAATGTTTTTCAGCTTCTTCTTGTTTTTATCTGATAAGAGTGGAACCCGATGTGGTCTTTATGCTGCATTAACCCACCCGTGACAAGGACCGATGAGTTGAATGAAAGATTCTTACATATTGTACCTTTAAACATATAATACTCTACGTGTCAAAGTTCCAGAGCGGGATCTCTGAAAGTGATGGTTTATATTATACAGAGAAATTGGTATAGTAGGCAGTGTAACCAATCACTACTCTGGCTGACACCTAACTGAAAAGGCTATTTTGAAGGGTATGTGCTTTTTTTACTGATTGTTTCTCCTCTGTGTCTTTCTCACTCAACCAACCACATGGAGTGGTGTAATAGTGCCTGGAGAAGTGGGAATACTCAAATTTTGCCCAAAATTTACCAAACGGCCCGTCCCACCGAAGGAAAGGCGCCCTGTGTGAAAATAAATATGTGAGAAACCGGGACATACACTCTTAATGACCTAAAATGATAAATCCCATATTGGTCTTTCACAGTCAGGTCAAGCTTTACTGTGAAAGTACGCTAATAATAGGCCTACTGTTGAAACAGATAAATGAGTCTGTCAACTCAGATATGCACAGGTTTCAGATTTTTCCAATTTTCCAATATGCTCCTAAAGTCAAACTTTTGTGATAGAAAAACAACAAAATTGGATGTTCGAAGTCCATAAGAATGCTTAAACCGCATCAGGAGACCACTTTTGAGGTCTAGGAAAAATCTAAGAAATGTGGATTTTTTTAGGGTAGTTACCCTTTAATTGATGTGCACAGGCACCTAGTACAGTTGTTTGGCTAGCGGTGTTTGTTGCACATGAGACGGAATTTGCTAAACAAATGGCCAGTGGAGTGATGCAAATAATCATGATATTATTCTTCCAGGTAGGCATAGGTATAATATCATGATTATTTGCATCACTCCACTGGCCATTTGTTTAGCAAATTCCATCTACCAGAAGGTTAGGCCTATTTGTATTTAAACTCAGCAAAAAAATAAACGTCCTGTCACTGTCAACTGCGTTTATTTTCAGCAAACTAAACGTGTAATTATTTGTATGACCATAACAAGATTCAACAACTGAGGCATAAACTGAACAAGTTCCACAGACATGTGAAAAACAGAAATTGAATAATGTGTCCCTGAACAAAGGGGGGGGGAAGGTCAAAATCAAAAGTAACAATCAGTATCTGGTGTGGCCACCAGCTGCATTAAGTACTGCAGTGCATCTCCTCCTCATGGACTCCACCAGATTTACCAGTTCTTGCTGTGAGATGTTACCCCACTCTTTCACCATGGCACCTGCAAGTTCCTAGACATTCCTGGGGGGAATAGTCATAGCCCTCACCCTCCGATCCAACAGGTCCCAGACGTGCTCAATGGGATTGAGATCTTGGCTCTTTGCTGGCCATGGCAGAACACTGACATTCCTGTCTTGCAGGAAATCACGCACAGAACGAGCAGTATGGCTGGTGGCATTGTCATGCTGGACGGTCATGTCAGGATGAGGGTACCACATGGGTACCACATGAAGGAAGAGGATGTCTTCCATGTAACGCACACCGTTGAGATTGCCTGCAATGACAACAAGCTCAGTCCGATGATGCTGTGACACACTGCCCCAGACCATGACGGTCCCTCCACCTCCAAATCGATCCCGCTCCAGAGTACAGGCCTCGGTGTAACGCTCAATCCTTTGACGATAAATGCGAATCCGAATGAGACAAAACCGCTTTCCACCAGGGTTTGTCTAACTCCATCAAGGATGAACTGGCCTCTCTGGAACTGGGTGAGGACCTCGAGTCCCTGATAACGCTGGCAATTAGGATGGACAACCGCCTTCGAGAACGTTTTTTGTTGTTGACACAATCCCAGTATCCCGGTTTCCTGAGCACCCCAAGCCCCCCGAACCCAGCATTGAGGAGCCCATAAATCTGGGACTGCGGAGGTCTCGGCCATCTCCGTGCTACATGCCCAGAACTGACGGAAATGCCAGGGCTCGCCAGGACAAGGGGAGACCCAGACGAGCTGTGCAGTTACCTCCCGGCTACCCAGTCACTGTCTGTCACTACCCGTAACCCTCCACTGGGACAACTGTCAGCACCAGATTCAAGCCTTCGTGGACTCCGTGGCCGCATATAATTGAATTGATCAGGACTTCGCCAGAGAATTACAAATCCCCTGCGTGAATTGTCCCATCCCTCTGCAGATTGGCTCCGGTTAGGTGGCTCTGGTCAGGTGGAATTGGCTCCGGTCAGGTGGAATATCAGACCAAGCCCATTCTACTGCAGGTTGAGGTGAACTACTCAGAGACTTGATCGCTGCTCCCGAGAACCCCCTTATCCTAGTGTACCCCTGACTAGTGCTACATAACCCACTATTCTCATGGTCCACAGGACACCTACTAGACTGGTGTAAGGACTGCCAGACTTAATGTCTAAGACCCCTACCAAGAGCCTTGCCGTGTCCTCCTGCATCCACTGAATACCAAGACTTTTCCGCTCTCCCTTCCGAATACTTTGACCTCGGAGAGGCAAGCCGCCACCCCATCGTCCATATGCCTGTGCCATAGAACTCCTACCCAGCTCCACACCTCCCCGGGGCCGTCTGTACTCCCTCTCGGCCCCTGAAGCAGCAGGCATGGACTATTACATCCGGGAGTTGCTGGAGGCAGGTTTCATTCTCCCCTCTACATCCCCAGATCACAAATATATGTTGAATCGGTTTATCTTTGTTAACCTCGACGACATCCTGATCTTCTCCAAAACCATTCCGGAACACATTCTGCACGTCTGCCAAGCCTTGAGACACCCCCTGCAGAGCCAACTATATGTCAAGATAGAGAAGTGTGAGTTCCACGTATCAAAAGTTTCCTTCCTGGGTCACATTATCTCTACCGCAGGCATCCAAATGGACCCCATAAAGGTGGAGGCGGTTGCCGACTGGCCCCACCTCACTCAAGCAGATCCAGCGGTTCCTCAGGTTTGCCTATTTTTACAGGTTTATACGCAACTTTGGTGCAGTGGTAGCGCCTTTCACGTTCCTAACCCGCAAGTCCCAGACCCGTTTTTGCTGGACTCCCGAGGGAGACAGGGCATTCACGGAGTTCAAGGGACGTTTCACCTCTGGACCCATCCTTGTTCATCCTGATCCTACTTGTCCCTTTGTGGTAGAGATGAACGCCTTGGACACCAGAGCAGGGGCGGTCCTTTCACAGCAGAATAAGGAGGACAAGATATGGCACCCATGCGCCTTTCTCTCCAAGTAGTTCTTGCCAGATGAATGCAACTACAGTGTAGGCAACCAGGAGCTCTTGGCAGTTAAGTGGGCCCTTGATGGGTGGAGACACTGGTTGGAGGGGGTACCTCATCCTTTCGTGATCTGGATGGACCATAAGAACTTGGTCTCCATTCAAGAAGCCAAAAGTTTGAAAGCTCACCAGGCTAGGTGGGCTCTGTTTTTAAACAGGTTCGATTTCACACTAACCTATAGCCCAGGATCCAAGAATCAGAAATCAAACGCCCTGTCCCGCCAACACAATGTCTTTAACAAGGAGAGGGACTCAGAGCCCATCATCCCCAGCTCCAGCATTATGGCTCCTGTGATATGGAGTATTGAGACCATGGTCCGACAAGCCCAGACCCGAGAACCTGACCCCGGCAGGGGACCAACTAACAGACTTTACGTTCCACGATCAGCCCGTTAATTAATTATTAACTGGGCATCCAGGGGTTAACTGGGCATCCAGGGGTTAATCGGACACTTTATCACAGGGTTACCAACATCCCAAGGGCTTACCACTATCCTGCTGGTCGTCGATCGGTTCGCCAAGGCAGCCCATTTCATTGCCTTACCCAAGTTGCCCTCTGCGATGGAGACCTCATGATTACCCATGTCTTTTGACCACACAAACTTCCCCAGGACATTGTCTCGAATCGTGGGCCTCAGTTCATTGCAAGATATTGGAAAGCCTTCTGCTCCCGGTGAGTCTCTCCTCAGGATTCCACCCACAGTTGAATGGGCAAACGAAGCGGGCCAACCAGGAGCTGGAGAAGATCCAGCGATATACAAATTATCTTAATTATTTACTTACTAAATAACTAAACAAATTACAGAAATACATCAACAATTTAATTATTGGTTACTAACACAATGCATTGATAAGTCCCTAGTGGGCTAAACCGGTATGACGGCTTGGTAAACAATGGAAAGGGGTGAGGACGGATAAAAAGCGGGAAAGACCAAATGGATTCATTACACACAGTTGCTAATTATATTAATTGAAATGCTAATCCTTTGCACATGAACGGCCGCTCATTCAAAAATAATTGCAATGTATATGTTTACGCCCGTATGTCGTTGTTGTCTTCTCTGTTGGAATCGCCGGTCCGTCTCCTGGAGAATCAGTTCATCAGAGAGTCTCTGGTTAACTTCCCCAGAAGTCACAATGTCTTTCGTAGTTCTCAGTGGCTCTGTATAGTGGATAGTGGATACATCAGGCATACAGATGGTCATTGCATAGACTAGATGCCTCCGCAGTTGTCGGTATTCTCATACTAGATTTACGTAATTTCCAACTGCAGACTAGTAATTCTACGTCTAGGATTTGCTCTTATTCTGTATCTTTTCACAAATAATTTCATATGTAATCATATATTTTACACAATCATCAGTAAACCCCATAATTTGAAAGTGTACATGTCATGCCCTGACCATAGTAAGCTGTTTATTCTCTGTGTTGGTTGGGGCATGATAGTGACTTGGGTGGGTCATCTAGGTGAATTTGTATGTCTATGGTGGCCTGATACGGTTCCCAATCAGAGGCAGCTGTTTATCGTTGTCTCTGATTGGGGATCATATTTAGGTAGCCATTTCCTCATTTGTGTTTGTGGGATCTTGTCTACATTTAGTTGCCTGAGTGCACAACAGTAGCATCACGTTTCGTTTTTTGTGCTTGTTTGTTTTGTTTTGCTGAGTTTCGGTTTATTAAAAATATGTGGAACTCTACTCACGCTGCGCCTTGGTCTATTCATAACGACGAGCGTGACAGTACACAACCAGAGATACAGTAATGTGGGTCTCCTGTCTTTCATAAGGTCACCCCATTTTGTATTTAACTAGGCAAGTCCGTTAAGAAGAAATTCTTATTTACAATGACAGCCTAGGAACAGTGGGTTAACTGCCTTGTTCAGGGGCAGAATGACAGATGACCTTGTCAGCTTGGGGATTCAATCTAGCAACCTTTTGGTTACTGGCCCAACGCTCTAACCACTAGGCTACCTGCCGCCCCAAATGAAACAACTTTGACAGGATTGTTCTTTAAATACCCATGGACCATTCCCATGTTCTCAAAAATAGAAATATTGTTTAATTATTCAAACTTTTGATTGTCCAATTGTCTCTCTGTGTTCCACAATTTACATTCCAATCTCGAACACTACAGAGCATAGAGGCAGCGTATTTTATGACTGTCATAACAGCAGACTTCCTTGCTCTCCCCCTCTGAGAGAGAGCACGCTGTAGAGCGGACCCACTGTAACCTGATCCTTCAGATCGTCACAGGAGTGTTATGACACTGCTTACAGGGAAAGTAAACCAATGTGTTATTTAGCAACATAGCGTACACTACTTATAGCTAGCTGTTACCTCTGTTTTGATCTGGAAGTTCCACTTTAATTTGGCATCAGTCTCCACACACTCCACACACAAATCCTCATCAAAAGTGACACTGACGTCATCAACTTGTTCTGAAATCTGTAAAATGAAGTCATAGTTAGTTTGTTGCTTGAGGATAATTAAAATGTTATAGTTAACCAAGTTGGATAATACTGTATGTACAGTAGTAAGTAGAATATCTAAGCGATCATTGCACAGGAGGACAATGTCTTACGATGTATTACAATCATATAAAATGTTGACTTTAAGTAAAGTATTGGCTATTTGATTAGTTCTCTGTTTAATAGTAACTATTCAGAGTGCAGAAACCTGCACTGCTAAAATAATTATGTGCAGTAGTTCCTGCAAAATGTTGTTTTTTAATGACACTACTGCTTTGTTCTTTTTCACAGAATAAGCATTCATTAATAGCCTAACTTGGTTTACTCAAATGCAGGTTTGATTGAATCTATTGATTGAATGTGCTCCTCATCTGAACTATGATGACTTACAATTTGCACTTCATTGCTGCTCTGTCTGTACTCCTCTAAGAGATGTTCCCTGTAGGACATGAGGCCTTGAGCCTTTATGTTGCGCCTCATCACCTTGTCCTCTTCGGCTCGCATTAGCCACTCTTCAAGCTCCTCCACAGAGTGAGCTTTCACGCAGTTGGTGCCATATTCACATGTGTCAGGCCTAAGACGAAATGGCAGTGCAAACTATAATGAGACGCTAGAGGCACAATCTGTAAGATGTCTTGCTGCTTTTTGGTAATTAAACAAATAAAATGTATACCCCATGTTTTTTTTAAAGAATATGTCTTATTGATTACTTATAGACAGTAAGGGCTGTTTACATATTTACACACGTTTAGGCTTTGCATTGTTCGCAGACATAGGTGTCTCTCATTGTTTACAAAAACATGTTTACCTGTCGCAAAACCAAAACTCTGCTTTGCGGCTGTTAGGTGGGGGACGATGTTTCCACTCCGTGGTTGTGTCCCCAGAAATCATCTGGGAGTGCCCCGAGGAGGCACAATGTTTGAAAAAGCTCTCCTGAGAGGAGAGGGCTATGAAGCAAGCCTTACAGTAGATCGCCGCCTGCAGGTTAGGGGCGGGCACTACGTCTTGAGCTGACTGTTGCATCTGCCGTTGCCTTTCCTGGGAGAGCTGCAGGAGTTCCTGGCGACTCCACTCCCCACATGCCTCTGCTCGCCAGACAGCCAATTCCACCTCGCTGTGCAATAACTGGCACTGGCTGGGCCCGTGCCAACAGGGCATATCTTGCATGAAATAGTTGCAGTACTGGAAAGGGAAGACTGGAGGCAGAGGCCTGATCTGATTGTAGACTTCCCTCCCCTGACTTTCTGCCAGGTGATGAACCAAGACTGGGCTCCAGACATGTGCTGTATCCGCTGAGCAAGTGTTGTTCCACCGTTTACCTGTAATTTTTGTTGGAGTGCCAAAGAAGCAGTCTTGACAGAGCTCTTGAAATTCCCCTGAGAACTCAGTGAGAATTTTTTCGGCTGGGTTTTGCTGTTGGACAGCGATTCTCTCTGACTGAGTTATCAGTCTAATTAACGTGCTGTGATCTATCTTCTGGTGCTTTAAAAAGTTCCACATGGCAGCCTCCTCAAGGCTCCTTGCGAAGGTGCAGCGGTTCCTGTGCTTTGAACACCCAAACCCCTCCACAAAGAAGCAACACACCTTATACTGGCTGGGGTTTGTAAATTTAGGGCGGCAGGAAACAGGCCTCCATTTGCTAGTACCTTTGCCTTTAGCTAATAGAAGTTCTCTGCTGCATTGGTGGTCGACTGCTTTAAGGCTGTATGTGATTTCGTTCTCTTTGACAGAGCATGCAGAACACACGACTTTAAAGTTATATGCCTCTGAGAGCACAGCCAGTTTGGACCTATTTGTCCCTTCGGCTGGCATTGTTGAATCTTCATAGAATTATGCATAAAATGTGGACTTCTTTGACTTGAGTCTAGAGGAGATGAAAATACCATTGTTAAAAATGTAAAATATGTAAATAAAAATGTAAATATGTGCTGCACATGTACATTTACCATTATAGCCAACACTGGACTAGAGCAAGATGGTTTTAGGATTTAAAACATAACACATTGATGTCATGAATTAAAGAAAAAAGGGTAACAATTTACATTGACTATACAGTGCATTCGGAAAGTATTCAGACCCCTTGACTTTTTCCACATTTTGCGACATTACAGCCTTATTCTAAAATGGATGAAAAAAATTAACTTATTAATCTACACCAATACCCCATTTTTGCAAATGTATTAAACATTTAAATTCTGACCCTTTACTCAGTACTCTGTTGAAGCACCTTTGGCAGCGATTACAGCCTCAAGTCTTCTTGGGTATGACGTTACAAGCTTGGCACACCTGCAATTGGGTTGGATTTGGTTCAGGTTGGAAGGGGACCGTCGCGACACAGCTATTTTCAGGTCTTTCCAGAGATGTTAGGTCGGGTTCAAGTCCGGGCTCTGGCTGGGCCACTAAAGGACATTCAGAGACTTGTCCCGAAGCCACTCCTGCGTTGTCTTGGCTGTGTGCTTAGGGTCATTGTCCTGTTGGAAGGTGAACCTTCACCCCAGTCTGAGGTCCTGAGTGCTCTGGAGCAGGTTTTCATCAAGGATCTCTCTGTACTTTGCTCCGTTCATCTTTCTCTCGATCCTGACTAGTCTTCCAGTCTTCCAGGTTTCCTCCAGATGTGACGCTTGGCAGTCAGGCAAAATAGTTCAATCTTGATGTCATCAGACCAGAGAATCTTGTTTCTCATGGTCTGGGAGTCCTTTGGGTGCCTTTTGGCAAACTCCAAGCAGGCGTTCGTGCCTTTTACTGAGGAGTGGCTTCCGTCTGGCCACTCTCATAAAGGCCTGATGGGTGGGGTGCTGCAGAGATGGTTGTCCTTCTGGAAGGTTCTCCCATCTAAAACTTGTTTTCACTTTGTCATTATGGGGTATTGTGTGTAGATTGATGAGGGAAATTTTTTTTTTAATACATTTTAGAATTAGGCTGTAATGTAACAAAATGTGGAAAAGGGAAGGGGTCTGAATATCTTCCAAACGCACTGCATATCCCATAACGCATTCCTTACACATTTTAATGAATTACACGTTATACAAATGTGGTGTGGGCTATATTGGCATATTCACTAGGGGCTCTACTCAATCTGTAAAATGGAAGGGTTCCAGATTCCGCAATAGAAATGTAAAGGTAATGTCAGATTGAGCCGACATATGCAGTGTTTACCGTGAATGCAGTCTCCACTAAAGTGGGAACATTGCCTTGTAATTTCAATCATGGTGTAAAGCTGAACTTCCGCGATATGGATTGAATAGAGCCCTAACACTGGTACGGCAGAAGTACACTTTTGAGAACACCCATAATGGTGACAGAGGTAAAATTCGTTTTATATTGGATATTAGGTTTTCTCTCGTCAATAGCTATTGAACCAAGCCAAGCAAGCCATGACTATGAAGATGGTATATTCTGACTCAGGGGTGGTTGGAGAAAAATGCTATGCTTTTTTGTTGTTTAAATTTAGTTTTTTGTTTTGGGGGGCTTTCAATTTTCAATAGCTCTTATACAAAGTGTATCATGTCTATGGAAATTATATATTCTGAATCAGGGGAGGGTAGAGAAAAATCCATGACTTATTTTGTTGTTAACATTTCAATTTAAAAAATGCTCTTCCAACTTTAAATCTTCAATAGCCTTTACACAAAGTGTGCCATGACAATCACAAAAGCAGTTACAGTTAATTAGGGCTAGGCGTCCCACTAGCGGGACAACTTTGGGTGAAACTGGAAGGCGCACAATGCAAATAAATAATCATCAAAATTATGGATATTAAACATTTGGGTACATACATATGAGCCGACATATGCAGTGTTTACCGTGAATGCAGTCTCCACTAAAGTGGAGCGTTTTATATCGGTTGAAAGCTTAAATTCATGTTAATCTAACTGCATTGTCCGATTTACAATAGCTATTACAGCGAAAGCATGCCATGCGATTGTTTGAGGACGGCGCCCCACATCAAACATTTTTCCACCGGCACAGATTTCATAATTTCACAAATAGCGATTAAATATTCACTTTCTTTTTGAAAATCTACCTCTGATATCTACCCCAGCTATAACATACAGTGTCGTTTTGTTAGATAACATCCTTCTTTATGTCCCAAACACTGGAAAGAGGAACTCTGCCTAGAAGGCCAGCATCTCGGAGTCGCCTCTTCACTGTTGACGTTGAGACTGGTGTTTTACTGACGCTGCCAGTTGAGGAGTCCATATTATGGCAAGAACAGCTCAAATAAGCAAAGATAAATGACAGTCCATCATTACTTTAAAACAAAGGTCAGTCAATCCGGAAAATTTCAAGAACTTCAAAAGATTCTTCAAGTGCAGTTGCAAAAACCATCAAGCTCTATGATGAAACTGGCTCTTATGAGGACTGGAATGGAAGACTCAGAGTAACCTCTGCTGCAGAGGATACGTTCATTAGAGTTACCAACCTCAGAAATTGCAGCCCAAATAAATGCTTCACAGAGTTCAAGTAACAGACACATCTCAACATCAACTGTTCAGAGGAGACTGTGTGAATCAGGCCTTCATGGTCGATTTGCTGCAAAGAAACCACTACTAAAGAACACCAATGAGAAGAAGAGACTTGCTTGGGCCAAAAACCATGAGCAATGGACATTAGACTGGTGGAAATCTGTCCTTTGGTCTGATGAGTCCAAATTTGAGATTTTTGGTTCCAACCGCCGTGTCTTTGTGAGACGCAGAGTAGGTTAACAGATTATCTCCCCATGTGTGGTTCCCACCGAGAAGCATGGAGGAGGAGGTATGATGCTGTGGGGGTTCTTTGCTGGTGACACTGTCAGTGATTTATTTAGAATTCAAGGCACACTTAACCAGCATGGCTACCACATTATTCTGCAGCGATATGCCATCCCATCTGGTTTGCGCTTGCACCTCCAGGCTGTGTAAGGGCTATTTGACCAAGAAGAAGAGTGATGGAGTGCTGCATCAGATGGCCTGGCCTCCACAATCACCCGACCTCTACCCATTTTGAGATGGTTTGGGATGAGTTGGACCACATAGTGAAGGAAAAGCAGCCAACAAGAGCTCAGCATATGTGGGAACTGCTTCAAGAATGTTAGAAGAGCATTCCAGGTAAAGCTGGTTGGGAGAATGCCAAGAGTGTGCAAAGCTTTCATCAAGGCAAAGGGTGGCTACTTTGAAGAATCTAAAATCTAAAATAAATATTGATTTGTTTAATACTTTTTTGGTTATTACATGATTCCATATGTGTTATTTCATAATTTTCATGTCTTCACTATTATTCTACAATGCAGAAAATAGTACAAATAAAGAAAACCCTTGTATGAGTAGGTGTGTCCAGACTTTTGACTGGTACTATATATATATATATAGTATCATAGTTTTGTCAGAGGTTTACTCCCCCAGTGACTCCTATAGAATAAACTATATGGGAACTACAGCTTCCCGCATTGCAAGCTCAATGTGAGCTTCCTTTTATATTGCTTCAGATCTGCATCATCAAGCGGCCATTTGATCATCAGTCACACCTTGGCTGTCTCACATAATGCACCCTATTCCCTATATCGTGCACTTGCAATTAGAGCCCTATGGGCCCTGGTCCAACGCAATGCATTATATAAGGAATAAGGTGTCAATTGAGACCCAGCTCTTGGCACG
The DNA here is from genome assembly GCF_016432855.1 of Salvelinus namaycush. Classification (NCBI taxonomy): domain Eukaryota; kingdom Metazoa; phylum Chordata; class Actinopteri; order Salmoniformes; family Salmonidae; genus Salvelinus; species Salvelinus namaycush. The sequence goes on along the minus strand of NC_052308.1, from coordinate 50,144,750 downwards.
ACTGAGGCAAATCCCTGAGATCTCCAATCAGCAATGGAAACCATCTGATCCCCTGAAGTAATCCAGCTCTTTAGGAACATGATACACAGCATGGTTGGTCATTTTAGATGGACATAAAAAATGCAACCCTCAGTTTCTACATATGACCTTTTATAAGCATTCAAAATTAAACAAATGCGATACCTAGATCCTCATCCATTTATAAATGGTCAAATTTGATGTGGCCAGACATTAGGTAAAACTATTGTACATGTAAAATTGTTTTATAAAAAAATTAACCACCTATATGTGCAATACATCTCAGTTCATACCAAAATACCCCCCACTCATCAACGCATCTTCAATAATATCTGGATATACATATTATATTACTTATTCATAGTCATGGCACGCTTTGTGTAAGAGTTTTTTGAAGATTGAAAGACGGAACATTTTGGGGATAAAGTCCAACAAATAAATAAAGCTGTGAATTTTTTTTCCATCCTCCTCTGATTCTGAACATAGAATTTTCATATTAATGGCTTTGTGTAAGAACTATTGAAGATTGAAAGTCAAAAATACATATACATAGAGCAAGAGAGAGCCACAGGAGAGGAGCGGTTCTTTGGTTTATGGTTAATCCATATGGTACTCTTTGATCGTGTGACGAAATACTATTGAACAAAAAAAAGTTGATGCTGGATAGTAAACAATGCCTTTGTGCAAACAACCTTCCAGAAGTAATCAAGGCATTCTCATGTAGTGGAACATTTCAAAAACCTTGTTTTAGGGCTTATACATGGCAATAATAAAAAAAAACACCGACCTGTTACGGCTACAGCCTTCATCAGGATCATCTACTTATTAGATGGTGTGGATTACTCTCCATCCACCCCCAATTCAGTATACACCATCTTTATAGTTATGGCATGCTTGGTCATAGTTATGGCATGTTTGGTTCAAAAGTTATCGATTAGAGAAAACCGAATATCCACTGAACATCCAATATAAACATAATTTTACCTCCCGAATATCCAGTACAAAACTCATTTTACCTCGGTATATTGGTGACACTATGCCTTCATTGTAATGATGCATCTATTAAGATACCTAAAGACCTCTTGCATAGCATTATATGAATGCACAATGCTATGGATATATTTCATTAACCTTTAATAATTCGTTTTGGAACTATTAGAACACATTCATGAAATTCTTATAGATATGTAATGAATGTGTTTTGGATATATAATCAAAGTAAATTGTTACCAAAAAAAAGACAGTGTTAAATAGTTAAATTACTTTCCCATCACATTTCACTCTAAGTCCCAACAACAGACCAATAATGTGCTTTTGTTAACAGAAATGCCTGAAGTTACTGTTATGTAATTGAAGATTAAAACGTTTTCTTTGCCTGTTTAATCTACTTTCTTGGCTGACTTTTCACCAGGAAACAATTAGTCAATTTGTTGTCATTACAACAAAATGCACCATCAAGTAATTACTGGTTTGAGCTAGGAGGAAGTAACAGGTGCCTCTGACACTTCCCTTTCACAGTTATATTATATCAACACGTTCATGTGTAGGCTACACATTGTAAATGAACTCATTTTGAAAATCTGAACTTACCACAATAGTTTCAGGAGGAGTTTTTAACAGGCGGTACACCACAGACATTACCCATTCAATTAAAAGTCCAGTTTTTTCTTCAGTTGTATCTCATTGTGGATATTTGAGACAATAATCCCTCCCATCGCTGGAGGATCATTTCATTTGCTGTCGAGTTAAGTTTTGTTTGTGTCATTCTGGGCGTCGGCATCATGGAGTTACTCCAGTCTAAAAGCAGTGGTTCTCAACTGGTTTTACCTTGGGGACCCAAATTGAACCAGGTTGTCTCAGTCGCGACCCAATATTCGGATCCCAATTCTTTTTTTTTGTCTAAATGCAATCTGTAAAAGTGTTTTTAATGCTATATTGATAATACATGTAGCAATTATATGGCAAGAGAACAAGATTCCCACCTTTTTCATTGTCAATAATAACAATTGTTTAAAAAACTTCTAAAAAACAATGTATTATTAGCTAGCTACAGCAGGCCACTGTGTGTAGGCTAATGAGCTGCTAGCTAGCTAGCCAAATGTACATACTATAGCTAAGTGAAAAATCAGCTAGCTGGAACACTGAAATCAAAGAACGGTACAGACCACAATACGCAGGTATCCTAACCATAATAAAAAACACTAGGCATGTCCGAAGGGCGTGCTTAGATGAACAGAAGCAGAAATTGGCTAATGCATTAGAAAAGAGTCAAACGTGAAACCAGGAATTAGAGGGAGTGCTTGAGGATAGACAAAAGCAAATAAAACAACTCATGGTTGCGCTTCAACAGTATTAAAGTACCTGTGGAGTAGTATATGCCACTCCTCCACTGTTCGCCCCAGGCTACAAAGTGAAACGGGTCACGTCATTATATCCCTCTCTTAAAGAGGAAAAAAAGCAATATGGGTTGCAAAAGGCGGAGAGAGGAATGCTGCTGTTTCTGAGGGCAGTACAGGTGATAGAAATGGTTTTGTATAACACTGCTTCGATCACAGTGGGTCAAAAAGTACAGTAGGTCTGTATGTTCCACACGCTGTAGCCAACCATAGTTAACAGCACGAAAGCACAACGTGTTACTAGTGCGAGATGACAAAATGGGAGTTAACGTTAAATGGGGAAAGTTTGAATCCTGCGTCGTTGATGCCATTGCCCGGGGAGGGAGAATCGCATGTATGTAACCCAGATCAAATTACTCCAAAGCTGCTGCCTGTTTAGCAAGAGACAGAATTGGAAACTGGCAAATATTGTACACAAACTGCTCTAGTTACATGACCACAAAAGGGAAGAGGGTGACGGAATATTCTGTGTGTGACGACGGGGAAGTAGTGAAGGCTGGCTTGCTGCCAGCCTCTGTGTCAGCCCAGGGGGCAGAGTTATATGCTTTAGCAGAGGCTTGTAGGTTGTCAGAAGGGGAGAGTGTGACCATATACACAGACTCTCGTTATGCATTTGGGGTGGTACATTGTGGTCACAACAGGCCATGTTAACGGTGACAGGAACACCAATCAAAAGAAGTAGAAGCATTATTAGAAGTGTGTCTATTACCCAGTAAATTAGCAGTAGTGAAATGAGAAGTTCATACGAGTCGTACAGATAAAAGAAACAGAGTACGGAAGAGTAAAGGCTGTTATAGCAGATGAGGAGGGACCAACTCCATATTAATGCCCATGATTTTGGAATGAGGTGTTTGACGAACAGGTGTCCACATACTTTTGGTCATGTAGTGTGGATAAGTTCTAGTTAGATAGAGCAGGTTGTGGGAGGAAATTATGAAAAGATTCTCCAGTTCTAGTCCCTAGAGAGATAATAGTCAGGGTTGTCTAATTGTAATATAATGAAGCCTGTTTCTTTGTGATGTCTGTCCTCATACATGGAGAGCTGCAAAAGCCTGTCTGCTGTGAGAGAAAAGTGATGTATTTACCTGATTTGTTTGATATGACTAGTTATCAATTAATACTTAAGGAATAGGAAAACATTTCTGTTCCGCTAATGCTGTGTTTTTATGGTCTCCACTCCAGTTCCCTGCAGCTAATCTGGGCGTATGGTCACTATCGATGGCTTGAGCTGACAAATCAGTTAAAGACTGCATTACATAGACAAGATGTGGTGGGTGTAACCGAGATAGAGATTGTATTTTTTTTCACCTTTATTTAACCAGATAGGCCAGTTGAGAACAAGTTCTCATTTACAACTGCGATCTGGCCAAGATAAAGCAAAGCAGTGCAACAAAAACAACAACGCAGAGTTACACATAAACAAACGTACAGTCAATAACACAATAGAAAGATCTATGTACAGTGTGTGCAAATGTAGAAGAGTAGGGAGGTAAAGGCAATACATAGGCCATAGAGGCGAAATAATTACAATTTAGCACCAACACTGGAGTGATAGATGTGCAGATGATTATGTGCAAGTAGAGATACTGGCATGCAAAAGAGCAAGAGGATAAATAACAATATGGGGATGAGGTGTGCTATTTACAGATTGGCTGTGTACAGGTACAGTGATCGGTAAGCTGCTCTGACAGCTGTTAGAGAGGGAGATACAAGACTCCAGCTTCAGTGATTTTTGCAATTCGTTCCGGTCATTGGCAGCAGAGCACTGGAAGGAAAGGCGGCCAAAGGAGGAGTTGGCTTTGGGGATGACCAGTGAAATATACCTGCTGGAGCGCGTGCTATGGGTGGGTGTTGCTATGGTGACCAGTGAGCTAAGATAAGGCGGAGCTTTACCTAGCAAAGACTTATAGATGTCCTGGGGCCAGTGGGTTTGGCGACGAATATGTAGTGAGGGCCAGCCAACGAGAGCATACAGGTCGCAGTGGTGGGTAGTATATGGGGCTTTGGTGACAAAAAGGATGGCAATATGATAGACTACATCCAGTTTGCTGATTAAAGTGTTGGAGGCTATTTTGTAAATGACATCACCGAAGTAAAGGATCGGTAGAATAGTCAGGGTTTGCTTGGGCAAGTTGCTGCAGTGGGTGCTGAGCTGGAAGCCTGGAAGAGTTTAGAACAATCCTTCATTGTCTCTAAATTATCCTGACATCTTGGAAAAAGTGGGGTTAAGACAACAACCAAGAGCAGATAATGACCGGATGAACCCAGAGTGACTTATGATGCCCCCTGGTCTGCATGGGAGGGGTGGAACCAGCCATAACAAAGCATTCTTAGTGTCAGCTATATAAAGAACTCTGCATTTCTGTAAAGGTTAGGTTACTCATCAAGACTGTTGGGTTGACCAGCATCATTATTGCAATAATTAATTGATATTAAATAAAGATGATTGTTTGAAGAAATGACAGTCTCTCTCACTTGATCCATCTACACACAATACCCCATAATGACAGGGCAAAAACAGTTTTTTAGAAATGTTTGCTAATGTTTGCTAATTTATGAAATAAAACTGAAATATCACATTTACATAAGTATTCAGCCCCTTTACTCAGTACTTTGTTGAAGAACCTTTGGTAGCAATTACAGCCTTGAGTCTTCTTGGGTATGACGCTACAAGCTTGGCCCACCTGTATTTGGTGAGTTTCTCCCATTATTCTCTGCAGATCCTCTCAAGGTCTGTCAGGTTGGATGGGGAACATTGCTGCACAGTTATTTTTAGGTTGTCTTGTTGGATTGTGAACCTTCACCCAGTCTGAGGTCCTGAGCACTTTGGAGCAGGTTTGCATCAAGGATCTCTCTGTACTTTGCTCCATTCATCTTTCCCTCGACCCTGACTAGTCTCCCAGTCCCTGCTCCTGAAAAACCTCCCCCCACATGATGCTGTCACCACCATACTTCACCGTAGGGATGGTGCCAGGTTTCCTCCAGAAGTGATGCTTGGAATTCAGGCAAAAGAGTTCAATCTTGGTTTCATCAGATCAGAGAATCTTGTTTCTCATGTTCTGAGAGTCCTTTAGGTGCCTTTTGGCAAACTCCAAGTGGGCTGTCATGTGCCTTTTACTGAGGAGTGGCTTCCGTCTGGCCACTCTACCATAAAGGCCTAATTGGTGGAGTGCTGCAGAGATGGTTGTAATTCTGGAAAGTTCTCCAATCTCCACAGAGGAACTCTGGTGCTCTGTCCGAGTGACCATCGGGTTCTTGGTCACCTCCCTGACCAAGGCCCTTCTCCCCCGATTGCTCAGTTTGGCAGGGCGGTCAGCTCTAGGAAAATACGTGGTGGTTCCAAACTTCTTCCACTTAAGAATGATGGAGGCCACTGCGTTCTTGGGGACCTTCAATGCTGTATAACTGTTTTGGTACCCTTCCGCAAATCTGTTTCTCTACACAATGCTGTCGCGGAGCTCTACGGACAATTCCTTCAACCTCTTGGCTTGGTTTTTTCTTTGACGTGCACTATCAACTTTGGGACCTTTATTTAGACAGGTGTGTGCCTTTCCAAATCATGTCCAATCAATAGGATTTACCACAAGTGAACTCCATTCAATATGTAGAAACATCTCAAGGATGCTCAACGGAGACAGGATGCACCTCAATTTCGAGTATCATAGCAAAGGGTCTGAATAGTTATGTAAATTTGGTATTTCAGTTTTGTTTTTTAATACATTTGCAAAAAGAAAATCATCATGGGGTATTGTGTGAGGAAAAAATGTAATGTAATACATTTTAGAATAAGGCTGTAACGTAACAAAATGTGAAGGGCTCTGAATACTTTGCAAATGCACTGTATGCCATGGGTTGTGTGGGTACTCTACAAATGTATTACAACTATAGCAAGCCAATCCTGCTCCTGGAGGAATGCGGGTGTTCAGGCTTCTGTTCCAGCCCTGCAGTAACACACCTGAATCAACTCATTAAACCAAATGAGTTGATAATAATGTGTATTATTGCTAGTCCGGAATAGAAGTCTGCTCACCCAGTATTACATTTTTATTTTATCCTTATTTTACCAGGTAAGTTGACTGAGAACACCTTCTCATTTACAGCAACGACCTGTGGTATAGATACATGGGAGAGGAGGGGGGATGAATGAGCCAATTGTAAGCTGGGGATGATTAGGTGACCGGGATGGTATGAGGGCCAGATTGGGAATTTAGCCAGGACACTGGGGTTAACACCCCTACTCTTACAATAAATGCCCTGGGATCTTTAGGAAGCACAGAGAGTCAGGACACCCGTTTAACATCCCATCCAAAAGACAGCATCCTACACAAGGCAATGTCCCCAATCACTGCCTTGGGGCATTGGGATATTTTTATTTATTTATTTTTTAGACCAGAGGACTGGCCCTCCAACACCACTTCCAGCAGCATCTGGTCTCCCATCCAGGACCAACCCGGCTTGGCTTCAGAAGCAAGCCAGCAGTAGGATGCAGGGTGGTATGCTGCTTGATCAGGGAGTGGGAGCAAGGTTGGACCAAATTTGAAAAAGTCGCTTTTAGATGGAAAATAAACTGGAAGGCTGGACAGAAAATAAAATCATCAATTAAATAACACAGGTGTTACATTAAAGGTGGCAGGGAACTGTAGATGTAGAAATTGAACAATTGAAAGCAGAGATAACCAGGGGTTGGAACCAAAATCGTTATTATCCAAACTCCTATTTATTTACTCAAACCCCAAAATAGTAACGGTTCATATAGTTCCTTTCATACATTTTTATCTTGTGAAATCAACATGGATTTGACATTTAGCTAATAAATTAGCTCCACCAATTGATGTGGATAGAGCAGCCTGCTATGGCACAGGTAAGCTAGTTGTTTACATGTTTGATGGACAGATAAGTTCTGGTGTGAGCAGCGATTCTAATTTCACAGGTGGTGAGAGAGCTATAGAACGGGGTGGTCATGGAGGAGGCTTGGTTTGCAGCGCTGAGCAGTATGACGTGTTTAGGTGTCACGATCGTGTGGAGGATTGACGGACCAAAACGCAGCATTAGGAAAATAAGCCATCTTCCTTTTTATTATGAAGAAGGAGAACCGAAAACAAAACACTATTACAAAACTAACAAAACAAACAAACGACCGTGAAGCTATGAACGTAGTGCACATACAGGCTACAAACGTATAACATAGACAATTACCCACATCAAACGAAAGCCTATGGTTACCTTAAATATGGCTCCCAATCAGAGACAACAGAAATCAGCTGTCTCTAATTGGGAACCCATTCAGGCAACCATAGACTCTCCTAGACAACTACACCAACATAGACACAGCTAGACACATACACTCAACACAAACCCATACACTACACCCAACACCCCCCTTTACCATATAACCACCCAAAACCGATAAAACACAAACATTCCCCATGTCACACCCTGACCTAACTAAAATAATAAAGAAAACAAAGAATACTAAGGCCAGGGTGTGACATAACCCCCCCCCCCCCCCCCCCCCTTAAGGTGCGAACTCCGGGCGCACCAGCACACAGTCTAGGGGAGGGTCTGGGTGGGCTTCCTTCCACGGTGGCGGCTCCGGCACTGGTCGTGGTCCCCACCCCACCACAGTCACTAACCGCCTCCTTAGCTTCCTCCAAATGACCCCCCTCCACATTAACCCCACTGAATTAAGGGGCAGTTCCGGACTAAGGGGCAGCTCCGGACTCAGGGGCAGTTCCGGACTAAGGGGCAGCTCCGGACTAAGGGGCAGCTCCGGACTCAGGGGCAGCTCCGGACTAAGGGGCAGCTCCGGACTAAGGGGCAGCTCCGGACTAATGGGCAGTACCAGGGTAAGGGGCAGCACCAGGATAAGGGAGAGCACCAGGGTAAGGGGCAGCACCAGGATAAGGGAGAGCACCAGGATAAGGGGCAGCACCAGGATAAGGGGCAGCTCCGGACTGAGGAACGGCAGCTCCGGACTGAGGGACTGCAGCTCCGGACTGAGGGACGGCAGCTCCGGACTGAGGGACGGCCCATGGCTGGCTGACGGATCTGGCTGCTCATGGCTGGCTGACGGATCTGGCTGCTCATGGCTGGCTGCCGGATCTGGCTGCTCATGGCTGGCTGACGGATCTGGCTGCTCATGGCTGGCTGACGGATCTGGCTGCTCATGGCTGGCTGACGGATCTGGCTGCTCATGGCTGGCTGACGGATCTGGCTGCTCAATCTGGCTGCTCATGGCTGGCTGACGGATCTGGCTGCTCATGGCTGGCTGGCGGATCTGGCTGCTCATGGCTGGCTGGCGGATCTGGCTGCACATGGCTGGCTGGCGGATCTGGCTGCACATGGCTGGCTGGCGGATCTGGCAGATCCTGTCTGGTTGGCGGCTCTGGCAGATCCTGTCTGGTTGGCGGCTCTGGCAGATCCTGTCTGGTTGGCGGCTCTGGCAGATCCTGTCTGGTTGGCGGCTCTGGCAGATCCTGTCTGGTTGGCGGCTCTGGCAGATCCTGTCTGGTTGGCGGCTCTGGCAGATCCTGTCTGACGAATGGCTCTAGCGGCTCCTGACTGATGAACGGCTCTGACGGCTCGGGACAGACAGGCGGCTCTAATGGCTCGGGGCAGACGGATGGCTCAGATGGCGCTGGGTAGACGGATGGCTCAGATGGCGCTGGGTAGACGGATGGCTCAGATGGCGCTGGGTAGACGGATGGCTCAGATGGCGCTTGGCAGACGGGCAGTTCAGGCATCGCTGTGCAGACGGCAGACTCTTGCCGGCTGAGACGCACTGTAGGCCTGGTGCGTGGTGCCGGAACTGGTGGTACCGGGCTGGGGACACGCATCTCAGGGCTAGTGCAGGGAGAAGGAACAGGGCATACTGGACCCTGGGAGCGCACATTAGGCCTAGTGCGTGGTGCCGGAACTGGTGGTACCGGACTGGGGACACGCATCTCAGGGCTAGTGCGGGGAGCAGCAACAGGACGCACAGGACTCTGGGGACACACAGGAGGCTTTGTGCGTGGTTTATGCACTGGTGGTAAAGGGCTGGAGACACGCACCATAGGGCTAGTGCGTGGAGGAGGCACTGGTGGTACTGGGTAGGGGCGGGGAGGTGGCGCCGGAAATACCGGACCGTGCATGCGTACTGGCTCCCTTGAGCGCCGAGCCTGCCCAACCTTACCTGGTTGTATGCTCCCCGTCGCCTGACCAGTGCGGGGAGGTGGAATAACCCGCACCGGGCTATGTAGGCGAACCGGGGACACCATGCGTAAGGCTGGTGCCATGTACGCCGGCCCGAGGAGACGCACTGGTGACCAGATGCGTTGGGCCGGCTTCACGACATACGGCTCAACGCTCAATCTAGCCCGGCCAATACGTGGAGCTGGAATGTACCGAACCGGGCTATGCACGCGTACAGGAGACACCGTGCGCTCTACTGCGTAACACGGTGTCTGCCCGTACTCTCGCTCTCCACGGTAAGTACAGGGAGTAGGCGCAGGTTTCCTACCTGACTTCGCCACACTCCCTTTAAGGCCCCCCCCAAGAAATTTTTGGGTTGTACTCACGGGCTTCCAGCCTTGTTTCCGTGCTGCCTCCTCATATCGCCTCCTCTCGGCTTTAGCTGCCTCCAGCTCTTCACGAGGAAGGCGATATTCTCCCGGCTGTGCCCAAGGCCCCTTACCATCCAGTATCTCCTCCCATGTCCAAGAATCCTGTGTAGGTGGGTCCTGTTGCCGCTTTACATGCCGCTTGGTCCTGTATTGGTGGGTAATTCTGTCACGATCGTGTGGAGGATTGACGGACCAAAACGCAGCATTAGGAAAATAAGCGATCTTCCTTTTTATTATGAAGAAGGAGAACCGAAAACAAAACACTATTACAAAACTAACAAAACAAACAAACGACCGTGAAGCTATGAACGTAGTGCACATACAGGCTACAAACGTATAACATAGACAATTACCCACATCAAACGAAAGCCTATGGTTACCTTAAATATGGCTCCCAATCAGAGACAACAGAAATCAGCTGTCTCTAATTGGGAACCCATTCAGGCAACCATAGACTCTCCTAGACAACTACACCAACATAGACACAGCTAGACACATACACTCAACACAAACCCATACACTACACCCAACACCCCCCTTTACCATATAACCACCCAAAACCGATAAAACACAAACATTCCCCATGTCACACCCTGACCTAACTAAAATAATAAAGAAAACAAAGAATACTAAGGCCAGGGTGTGACATTAGGCTATTACTAGCATAATAACTTCACCGTATTACATAATGGAACAAAACTTTTTTAGATTTTTGGTTCTGTTACCTGAACCGGTTCCAACCCCTGGGGACAACCACATTCGTCTAGCAGGGAAGTGTGGGTGTGTTCCATCCCTCCCTCGCATATCCTCTTTTGAGGATGCACATCAGATCCTAAGATGTTCTATATAATGTTACATTTTAAGAATAAAACATATTAAAGCTACCTATTTAGTGCTTTAGCGAGAGGTACCGTAGTATGCGTGCCTGCCTGTGTGTATGTGTGTGTGTGAAAGAGAGAGATGTGTGTGTGTGTGTGTGCATAGGCCTCTCTCTCCCCTCCACCCCTCCCCCTCTCCTTGTCTCTGGCAGGTTGCAGCAGCCCCTATCGAGTCGAGCCGGCTGGTCATTGTCCACGCAACACCGCAGAGAGGCTTGTGCATTGCACCACTAGGAGACAGATATACACACAGAGCCATCTCTCTCCTCCTCCTCTCTCACATCCTTGCCTCTCCTCCATCCGGCAGCATCCTACTCTCGCCTCCACCTCCAGCAACCATGGCCAGCACCGTATCAGGTAAGACATCCAACATTTTGTTACCAACTATCTGTTATAAAATGGGGGTGGACATGTATTTATCAGATTAAATCCTTCTGTTGTATGATTTTAGACAGAATATCTAGATCTTATTGAAGATGCGTTGCTGGGTTGGGAGTATTTTGGTGTGAACTGAGATGTATTGCTCATATAGGTGGTTTATTTTACATGTAAAATAGATCTCTGAGAGCATCATTTATTTGACCTAATGTCTGGCCACATCGAATTTGTCCATTTATGAATGGAAGAGGATCTAGGAATCGCATGTGTTTCATTTGAATGCTTATAAAGGTCATATGTACAAACTGAGGGTTGCATTTTTTATGTCCATCTAAAATGACCAACCATGCTGTGTATCTTGTTCCTAAAGAACTGGATTATTTCATGGGATCAGATCATTTCCATTGCTGATTGGAGATCTCAGGGATTTGCCTCAGTCGTGCCAAGAGCTGCGATCTTAAATGGCACATTATTCCCTATATAATGACCTATCTTTGACCAGGGCCCATAGGGCTCTAGTCGCAAGAAGTGCACGATATAGAGAATAGGGTGCATTTTGTGGCACAACCAAGGTGTGACTGCTGATAAAATGGCCGCTTGATGATGCAGATCTGAAGCAATATAAAAGGGCTTGGGCACATTGGGATTGCAATGCGGGAAGCTATAGGTCCCATACAGTTTATTCTATATTAATCACCAAGGGTTTAAACCTCTGACAAACCTATGATACATTACAGTATTTGATACACTGTATTATATAGGATGTATCACAATATGAATCAATAAAACCTGATACAGCACAGTATAACAGCTCCACCCTTTAGGCCTGCTTCTTTGATTCTAGAACAGTTCAGAGATCATCGACAGCTATAGTATCTGTCAGCATCATCAGCCACGCAACCAGCTAAAAAGGCAGGTAGTTTGTGATGAACATCAATACTCATTTCACCACTTTTCAATCAAAGACGAACTGTTCTTAGCGTAGGTATCACTGTCGGAGTATATATATGCAGCATGGGATAAGTATTCAACATGTTATGGCGCTGTAGACTATCAGCCTGTTGTGTCATATCAAAAGCGAAGCGCTGCAACCAACTCTACAGTTACTGCAGTGTCAAAATCATGTGTAAAGAATCAGTAGCATACATAAGATGATCCTGTCGGTCAATCCTTTCGTTTGTGGAAGTGAACAGCAGATCTTTCTGAAGAGATGATCTTCAGTAGGGATGAGCTAATCAAATCTTAACCCCCCCCCCCTATATGGCGTTCACATCAGTGATCTTTTATCTAACCCCATGGTAAATGTCTTTTTAAGTGCGGTTCACCACACTTAACATGTTTGACATTAGAGAAGCTTCCATTAAAGAAAATCCTCTCAGTTCTATTAGATAGATAGCTCTGAATCCACAATATGGCAAAGGTTGAAAAGCCATAAAACATAAGTTCTCAACAACATGTTATGGTCAATAATATCAAAGGCTGCACTGAAATCTAACATTACAGCTCACACAATCTTCTTTCAACCAAGCATCAGTCATTTGTGTCAGTGCAGTACATGTTGAGCGCCCTTCGCTACAAGAATGTTGAACGTCTATTGTTAATTTGTTTACAGAGAAATAGCATTGTATTTGGTCAAACACATTTTTTCCCAACGGTTTGCTAAGAGCTGGCACCAAGCTAAAAGCTCTACTGTTAGAACCAGTAAATCCCGCGTTACCACTCTTGGGTAGCGGAATGACTTTGGCTTCCCTCCAGGCCTGAGGAGAAAGACATTCCTCTAGGCTCAGGTTAACGATATGCAGATAGGAGTGGCTGTAGAATCAGCTACCATCCTTAGTAGCTTTCCATCTAAGTTGTCATTGCCAGGAGGTTTGTCATTATTGAGCGATAACAATAATTTTCCCTTACAAATTTCAAACCTACAATGCTTTTCTTTCCTTATTTGTTTTTATGCATGAGTACAATGGCTCACTGGTCATTGTTGGCATTTGTTGGCATAGTATCATGTAATATCTTAGTTTCACCGAGTCGTGGCTGAATGACGACATGAATAACATACAGCTGGCGGGTTATACACTCTATCGGCAGGATAGAACAGCAGCTTCTGGTAAGACAAGGCGTGAAGGTCTATGTATATTTGTAAGCAACAGCTGGTGCACGATATCTAAGGAAGTCTCAAGGTTTTGCAAGCCTGAGGTAGAGGAACTCATGATAAGCTGTAGACCACACTATCTACCTAGAGAGTTTTCAGATGTATTTTTCGTAGCTGTCTACATACCACCACAGACTGATGCTGGCACTAAGACCGCACTCAATGAGCTGTATTCCACCATAAGCAGACAGGAAACCGCTTACCCAGAGGCGGCACTCCTAGTGTCCGGGGACTTTAATGCAGAGAAGCTTAAATCCGTCTAACCAAATTTCTATCAGCATGTTAAATGTGCAACCAGAGAGAAAAAACTCTGGACCACCTTTACTCCACACACAGAGATGCATACAAAGCTCTCCCTCGCCCTCCATTTGGCAAATCTGACCATAATTCTATCCTACTTACAAGCAAAAATTAAAGCAGGAAGCACCAGTGACTCGGTCAATAAAAAAGTGGTCAGACGAAGCAGATGCTAAACTACAGGATTGTTTTGCTAGCACAGACTGGAATATGTTCCGGGATTCTTCCGATGGCAATGAGTAGTTTACCACATCAGTCATTGGCTTCATCAATAAGTGCATCGATGAAGTCGTCCCCACAGTGACTGTACATACATACCCCAACCAGAAGCCATGGATTATAGGCAACATCCGCACTGAGCTAAAGGGTAGAGCTGCCAATTTCAAGGAACGGGACTCTAATCCGGAAGCTTATAAGAAATACCGCTATGCCCTCTGACGAACCATCAAACAGGCAAAGCATCAATACAGGACTAAGATGGAATCGTACTACACCGGCTCCGACGCTCCTCGGATGTGGCAGGGCTTGCAAACTATTACAGACTACAAAGTGAAGCACAGCCGAGAGCTGCCTAGTGACATGAGCCTACCAGACAAGCTAAATAACTTCTATGCTCGCTTCGAGGCAAGTAATACTGAAACATGCATGAGAGCATCAGCTGTTCCGGACGACTGTGTGATCACGCTCTCCTCAGCTGATGTAAGTAAGACCTTTAAACAACAGGACTGATTACCAGGACGAGTACTCCGAGCACTCGCTGACCAACTAGGAAGAGTCTTCACTGACATTTTCAACCTCTCCCTGTCTGAGTCTGTAATACCAACATGTTTCAAGCAGACCACCATAGTCCCTGTGCCCAAGAACACTAAGGTAACCTGCCGAAATGACTACTGACCTGTAGCACTCATGTCTGTAGCCATGAAGTGCTTTGAAAGGCTGGTCATGGCTCACATCAACACCATTATCCCTGAAACCCTAGACCCACTCCAATTTGCATACCGCACTAACAGATCCACAGATGATGCAATCTCTATTGCACTCCACACTGCCCTTTCACACCTGGAAAAAAGGAACACCTATGTAAGAATGCTAATCATTGACTACAACTCAGCGTTCAACACAGTACCCTCAAAGCTCATAACTAAGCTAAGGACCCTGGGACTAAACACCTCCCTCTGCAACTGGATCATTGACTTCCATACAGGGCACCCCCAGGCGGTAATGGTAGGTAACAACACATCCGCCACACTGATCCTTAACATGGGGGCCCCTCAGGGGTGCGTACTCAGTTCGCTCCTGTACTCCCTGTTCACTCATGACTGCACGGCCAGGCACGACTCCAACACCATTATTAAGTTTGCAGATGACACAACAGTGCCAGGCCTGATCACCAACAACAACGAGACAGCCTATAGGGAGGTTCACCAACAACGAGGGGACAGCCTATAGGGAGGAGGTGTTACATCTACTCCTGCCACGCCCTCCACTTATCACCCTGGACCACCCTAACCTGCCACCACTCCCCCAGTGCTCTCTCTCTCTCTCCTTCTCTCCCTGTGTGTATATGTGATTGTGTGAGTGGAGACAGGTGTGCTGTAAGCAGAGCAGATTCCCAGCAGCTGCAACCTGTTCCATAATCAAGAACCCTACAAATACTCAGTCCTGCCACTTCCACGCTACCAGATCGCAGCCTCTACTCAGTCAGTCTGCATTTCTAGCTGTTTGTT
This sequence comes from Salvelinus namaycush, assembly GCF_016432855.1. Classification (NCBI taxonomy): domain Eukaryota; kingdom Metazoa; phylum Chordata; class Actinopteri; order Salmoniformes; family Salmonidae; genus Salvelinus; species Salvelinus namaycush. The sequence goes on along the minus strand of NC_052308.1, from coordinate 50,129,300 downwards.
CCTGCAAAGATTTAGTTATCCTGTTGTGCCTGTTTTCACAAGCCTCACGCTGCTTTTTCTCTCTGCTACAGTCCCGTCTGCTCTAACTCTGGTACCTGTCTCCAGTACCTCGTCTCCTCAGTCCTGCTTCTCTGCTCTGGATCCCCGCTCTACTGCTTAATTGGATTCCGCTCCAGACCTGCTTACCCGGTTCCTAATCTCCTTAACCCCAGCCTCAGCCTAAATCCGGATTCCATACCACCCGCCCGAGATTCCCCTGGACTGCACCCCATCTCCTCTTCCGCTTTTCAATAAATACATTGGTTACCTATTCTTGTCTCCTCGCCTGAGTCTGCATTTGGGTTCACCTGCACCGCCCCGCGTAACAGGAGGTCAGAGACCTGACCGTGTGGTGCAAGGACAACAACCTCTCCCTCAATGTGATCAAGACACAGGAGATGATTGTGGACTACAGGAAAAGGGGGACTGAGCACGCCCCAATTCTCATCGACAGGGCTGTAGTGGAGCAGGTTGAGAGCTTCAAGTTCCTTGTCGTCCACATCACCAACAAACTAACATGGTCCAAGCACACCAGGACAGTCGTGAAGAGGGCATGACAAAACCAATTCCCCTTCAGGAGACTGAAGAGATTTGGCATGGGTCCTCAGATCCTCAAAAGGTTCTACAGCTGCACCATCGAGAGCATCCTGACTGGTAGCATCACTGCCTGGTATGGCAACTGCTCGGGCTCCGACCGCAAGGCACTACAGAGGGTGGTGCGTACAGCCCAGTACATCACCGGGGCCAAGCTTCCTGCCATCCCGGACCTCTATAACAGCCATTGTCAAAGGCCCTAAAAAGACTCAGGGACACTAGTCATAGACTGTTCTCTCTGCTACCACACGGCAAGAGGTGCCGGAGCTTCAAGTCTAGGTCCAAGAGGCTTCTAAACAGCTTTTACCCCAAGTCATAAGACTCCAGAACATCTAATCAAATGGCTACCCAGACTATTTGCATTGCCCCCCTCCCTCTTCTACGCTGCTGCTACTCTCTGTTATTATCTATGCATAGGTACTTTAATTATTCTACCTACATGTACATATTACCTTAATTACCTTGATTAACCGTTGCCCCCACACATTGACTAACCGGAACCCCCTGTATATATACAATTGAAGTCAGAAGTTTACATACACTCAGGTTGGAGTCATTAAAACTCATTTTTTAACCACTCCAGAAATGTCTTGTTAACAAACTATAGTTTTGGCAAGTCGGTTAGGACATTAACTTTGTGCATTACACAAGTAATTTTTCCAACAATTGTTTCCAGACAGATTATTTCACTTATAATTAACTGTATCACAATTCCATTGGGTCAGAAGTTTACATACATTTACTTGACTGTGACTTAAACAGTTTGGAAAATTCCAGAAAAGTATGTCATGGCTTTAGAAGCTGTTCTGTCTCCTAGAGATGAACGTACTTTGGTGCGAAAAGTGCAAATCAATCCCAGAACAACAGCAAAGGACCGTGTGAAGTTGCTGGAGGAAACAGGTACAAAAGTATCTATATCCACAGTAAAACTAGTCCTATATAAACATAACCTGAAAGGCCGCTCAGCAAGGAAGAAGCCACTGCTCCAAAACCGCCATAAAAAAGCCAGACTACGGTTTGCAACTGCACATGAGGACAAAGATTTTACTTTTTGGAGAAATGTCCTCTGGTCTGATGAAACAAAAACAGAACTGTTTGGCCATAATGACCATCGTTATGTTTGGAGGAAAAAGGGAGAGGATTGCAAGCCGAAGAACACCATCCCAACCGTGAAGCACAGGGGTGGCAGCATCATGTTGTGGGGGTGCTTTGCTGCAGGAGGGACTGGTGCACTTCACAAAATAGATGGCATCATGAGGGAGGAAAATTATGTGGATACTGTATATTGAAGCAACATCTCAAGACATCAGTCAGGAAGTTAAAGCTTGTTCGCAAATGGGTCTTCCAAATGAACAATGACCCCAAGCATACTTCCAAAGTTGTGTCAAAATGGCTTAAGGACAACAAAGTCAAGATATTGGAGTGGCCATCACAAAGCCCTGACCTCAATCCTATAGAAAATGTGTTGGCAGAACTGAAAAGGCGTGTGCGAGCAAGGAGGCCTACAAACCTGACTCAGTTATACCAGCTCTGTCAAGACGAATGGGACAAAATTCACCCAACTTATTGTGGGAAGCTTGTGAAAGGCTACCCCAAACATTTGACCCAAGTTAACCAATTTAAAGGCAATATTACCAAATACTAATTGAGTGTATGTAAACTTCTGACCCACTGGGAATGTGATGAAATAAAAGCTGAAATAAATCAGTCTCTCTACTATTATTCTGACATTTCACATTCTTAAAATAAAGTGCTGATCCTAACTGACCTAAGACAGGGAATTTTTACTCAGATTTAATGTCAGGACCTCTACACCAGGCGGTGTCAGAGGAAGGCCCTAAAAATTGTCAAAGACCCCAGCCACCCCAGTCATAGACTGTTCTCTCTACTACCGCATTTCAAGCGGTACCGGAGTGCCAAGTCTAGGACAAAAAGGCTTCTCAACAGTTTTTACCCCCAAACCATAAGACTCCTGAACAGGTAATCAAATGGCTACCCGGACTATTTGCATTGTGTGCCCCCCCCCAACCCCTCTTTTACGCTGCTGCTACTCTCTGTTTATCATATATGCATAGTCACTTTACCTATACATTCATGTACATACTACCTCAATTGGCCCGACCAACCAGTGCCCCCGCACATTGGCTAACCGGGCTATCTGCATTGTTTCCCGCCACCCACCACCCGCCAACCCCTCTTTCATGCTACTGCTACTCTCTGTTTATCATATATGCAGTCACTATAAACATATCTACATGTACATACTACCTCAATCAGCCCGACTAACCGGTGCCTGTATAAAGCCTCACTACTGTTATAGCCTCTTTAATGCTCTTTTTCACTGTCTTTTTACTGTTGTTTTTATTTCTTTACTTACCTACTGCTCACCTAATACCTTTTTTTGCACTGTTGGTTAGAGCCTGTAAGTAAGCATTTCACTCTAAGGTCTACACCTGTTGTGTTCGTGACAAATACACTTTGATTTGATTAAACTTTACAAAACTGTTTCAGTTCAACAATATTCTTAGGATGTCTGGTGTGAACCACTCTCGAAGTCATGCCACAGCATTTTAAATCAGGTTGAGGTCAGGACTCTGACAGGGCCACACCAGATGGCGTATTTTCTTCTGTTGAAACCATTCTGTTGTTGATTTACTTCTGTGTTTTGGGTCGTTGTCCTGTTGCATCCCCCAACTTCTGCTGAGCTTCAATTGGCAGACAGATAGCCTTACAATCTCCTGCAAAATGTCTTGATAAACTTGGGAATTCATGTTTCCGTCAATGATAGCAAGCTGTCCAAACCCTGAGGCAGCAAAGCAGCCCCAAACCATGATGCTCCCTCCACCATACTTTACAGTTGGGAAGAGATTTTGATGTTGGTGTGCTGTGCATTTTTTAAATCACACATAGTATTGTGTGTTCCTTCCAAACAACTCAACTTTAGTTTAATCTGTCCACAGAATATTTTGCCAGAAGCGCTGTGGAGCATCAGGGTGCTCTTTAGCAAATTTCAGACGTGCAGCAATGTTTTTTTTTTAACAACAGTGGCTTCTTCCGGGGTGTCCTCCCATGAACACCATTCTTGTTTAGTGTTTAACATATCGTGGACTCGTCAACAGAGATGTTAGCATGTTCTAGAGATTTATGTAAGTCTTTAGCTGACACTCTAGGATTATTCTTAACCTCATTGAGCATTCTGCACTGTGCACTTGCAGTCATCTTTGCAAGACGGCCACTCCTAAGGAGAGTAGCAACAGTGCTGAACTTTTTCCATTTATAGACAATTTGTCTTACTGTGGACTGATGAACATCAAGACTTTTAGAGATACTTTTGTAACCCTTTCCAGCTTAAAGCAAGTCAATATTTCTTAATCTTAGGTCTTCTGAGATCTCTTTCGTTTGAGGCATGGTTCACATCAGGCAATGCCTCTTGTGAATAGTAAACTCAAATTTTGTGTGTGGTTTTTTTTATAGGGCAAGGCAGCTCTAACCAAGATCTCCAATCTTGTCTGTTGCATTCGGGGGAAACTTGGAACATTGAGATATTAAAGACATGTGACAGTACTGATAAGGGGAGAAACCGTTGAAGGCTCATATCACTTAGTTCCCTGCTTAGCAAGAAGGATGCAATGTTTAGATTTAAGGAGGAGACTTACCACCACGGGGGAAGCCCTTTTCTTCGTCTGAATTGCAGCTGTTACGACCCTTTGGGAAGAATTAAACTTGGTTAAGCTTCTCTAGTGTCTGTGAGTTATTTACTCTGTAAAATAAGAACCTAACATGTCTCATTGATTGGACTCCAGGTTAGCTGACCCCTGACTCCAATTAGCTTTTGGAAAAGGCATTAGCCTTGGGGTTCACATACTTTTCCCCAACCTACACTGGGAATGTTGAAGTGATATATTCAATTTCGACAAGAAAAATACAATATTTTGTGTGTTATTAGTTTAAGCACACTGTGTTCATCTATTGTTGTGATTAAGATGAAGATCAGATCAAAATGTCGGACTAATTTATGCAGAAATCCAGGTAATCGCAAAGGGTTCACATACTTTTTCTTTCCGCTGTAGAACATAGCCTTAAGGTGTTCTGGTTATTCTGGTTATGACTGCTGTTTCAGACATGGCTCCCTGGCTCTAGCTGATAGAAGACCTATTCTCTGCCAAGCAGAGAAGCGATATCACCATGGTAACACACAGTGATTGTATCTGTTTTTAGGAGCAGTAGACTCACACAGACACACACAAGCTACCCTCCCACCCTCTCTCTGTCTCTCTCACTCCATGCAACACATGCACGCACACTCACTGACACACACAAACACTGTAGGCCATTAATTTCACTACACATAGAGTGTGCACGCTAGGACACAATCCCTTCATTGTGGTGCTTGACTAAGTTGGTTGGCGCTTTGACATCATGTCAACATCTAAATGTATAATCTTTGTCTAAAATCGTCCCACAGGCCATTATTTTACATAGTGCTCACTCATATGCAAACACACACACACACAAATGAACTAACCTTCCATCCCTGAGCTGCTCAATTGAGTAGCCCTGCTGCAGTGGGTGGAGAGAAGGGGAGGGTTGGGTCTGCACTCAGTCTGACCCACAAACTGTGTCGCCAGGGAAACAGTGCCTGTGTTTGCGATTGTCTGATTACACCGGTATCTATTAAATTACCTTGGGTGTCTGGGAGAATTTATGAACATGCGGTGGGTAGATATTTCCAGTAGTCACAGATCTTGGATCAGTGTACCCAAATCCTAACACACTACTTCATTGGATTCCGCTCCAGACCTGCTTACCCGGTTCCTAATCTTCTTGCCCCCAGCCTCAGCCTTAGTCCGGATTCCATACTACCTGCCCGAGATTCCCCTGGACGTGCAGTCCCATCTCCTCTCCCGCTTTTCAATAAATACATTGGTTAGCTATCCTTGTCTCCTCGTCTGAGTCTGCATTTGGGTTCACCTGCACCGCCCCGCGTAACAGGAGGTCAGAGACCTGACCGTGTGGTGCAAGGACAACAACCGCTCCCTTAACGTGATCAAGACAAAGGAGATGATTGTGGACTACAGGAAAAGGAGGACTGAGCACACCCCAATTCTCATCGACAGGGCTGAAGTGGAGCAGGTTGAGAGCTTCAAGTTCCTTGTCATCCACATCACCAACAAACTAACATGGTCCAAGCACACCAAGACAGTCGTGAAGAGGGCATGACAAAACCAATTCCCCCTCAGGAGACTGAAGAGATTTGGCATGGGTCCTCAGATCCTCAAAATGTTTTACAGCTGCACCATCGAGAGCATCCTGACGGGTTGCATCACTGCCTGGTATGGCATCTGCTCGGGCTCCGACCGCAAGGCACTACAGAGGGTGGTGCGTACAACCCAGTACATCACCAGGGCCAAGCTTCCTGCCATCCAGGACCTCTATACCAGGCTGTGTCAGAGGAAGGCCCTAAAAATGGTCAAAGACTCCAGCCACCCTAGTCATAGACTGTTCTCTCTGCTACCGCATGGCAAGCAGTACCAGAGCGCCAAGTCTAGGTCCAAGAATCTTCTAAACAGCTTTTATCCCCAAGCCATAAGACTCCTGAACATCTAATCAAATGGCTACCCAGACTATTTGCATTGCTCCCTCCCTCTTCTACGCTGCTGCTACTCTCTGTTATTATCTATGCATAGTCACTTTAATAACTCTACCTACATGTACATATTACCTCAATCACTTTGACTAACCGGTGCCCCCACACATTGACTAACCGGAACCCCCTGTATATATAGCCTCGCTATTGTTATTTTACTGCTGCTCTTTAATTATTTGTTACTTTTATTTCTTACTTTTTTTGGTATTTTCTTACAACTGCATTGTTGGTTAAGGGCTTGAAGTAAGCATTTCACTGTAAGGTCTACATCTGTTGTATTCGGTGCATGTGACGCATTTGATTTGATTTTATTTCCTGCCTAAGTTTGCCCACTTTGCTAATTAAGTAATCATTAAAATAATTAGCAACATCAAATGGTTTTGTGATGAATAAGCCATCTGATTCGATGAAAGATGGAGTTGAATTTGTCTTTCGGCCCATCATTTCATTTAAAGTACTCCAAAGTTTTTTTCCCATCATTCTTTATATCATCGATACTGACTTCATAATACAGTTTCTTCTTCTTTTTGTGACACCCCCCCCGTATCTCTTTCAACCATACAGTTTTTAAATTCCACATCAATCCATGGAGCCTTAAAGATACTGGCTTCATAATACAGTTTCTTCATCTTTTTGTGACACTCCCCCCCCCGTATCTCTTTCAACCATACAGTTTTTAAATTCCACATCAATCCATGGAGCCTTAACTGTTCTAACAGTCAGTTTCTTAACAGGTACATGTCTGTCAAAAATTGAAAGAAGCAATTTCATAAAAATCCCTACAGAACTAAATCAAGTATATACACTACCGTTCAAAAGTTTGGGTTCACTTAGAAATGTCCTTGTTTTTGAAAGAAAAGCACATTTTTTGTCCATTAAAATAACATCAAATTGATCAGAAATGCAGTGTGGACATTGTTACTGTTGTAAATGACTATTGTAGCTGGAAACGGCAGATTTTTTTATGGAATATCGACATAGGCGTTTCAGCACACGGACCCTCGTTACACGTCAGTGAAGATCTCTCTTTATTTTACACAGATACAGAGCGTCATTTCTAGGAAGGAGTTCAAACCCCTGTTGACAAAGATCTTGTGACACTGAAAGTTGCTGCTACAGAGAGGAATGAACTATGATGAACTCAGCCAAGTTCAGTCGTGTTGAGGCCATCCTTGCTACTGGCACGTGTGTTGCGTGCTGGCCCTGCCGCAACATTTTTTTTTGAGCCGTCTCCTCACAAGTGTTGGTTCACAGTGCACAATCCAACCGAACCTGAAAGTGCTCTGTGACGGGTCGAATCATTATCACTGACGCTACGTAAATATTACATGAGCCAGAGCACAGTGAGGAGTCAATAGGAAGGAAGTTTGCCGCCTGCAATTGTAACTTTAGTGTCATCCAACTTCTAGCCTGTGTGCATGTTTCTGCCTCAGACAACTCCTTCATTGCTGCCCAAACATGATTTGGCATAAAAACAAAAGGCAGTTAGCTAAAACGGGAACAGGCACAACTTCCACTATGTTCATTGTTGGCTTAGTTGAAAAATCTTTTTTTCAGTATTAACCAGTTCCATTGTCACTCACCGTCAGCTAGGGTTCAATACCGGTATTCCGAGACTTTCCGACCAAATCAAATTTATTTATATAGCCCTTCTTACATCAGCTGATATCTCAAAGTGCTGTACAGAAACCCAGCCTAAAACCCCAAACAGCAAGCAATGCAGGTGTAAAAGCACGGTGGCTAAGAAAAACTCCCTTGAAAGGCCAAAACCTAGGAAGAAACCTAGAGAGGAACCAGGCTATGAGGGGTGGCCAGTCCTCTTCTGGCTGTGCCGGGTGGAGATTATAACAGAACATGGCCAAGATGTTCAAATGTTCATAAATGACCAGCATGGTAAAATAATAATAATCAGAGTAGTTGTCGAGGGTGCAACAAGTCAGCACCTCAAGAGTAAATGTCAGTTGGCTTTTCATAGCCGATCATTGAGAGTATCTCTACCGCTCCTGCTGTCTCTAGAGCGTTGGAAACAGCAGGTCTGGGACAGGTAGCATGTCCGGTGAACAGGTCAGGGTTCCATAGCCGCAGGCAGAACAGTTGAAACTGGAGCAGCAGCACGGCCAGGTGGACTGGGGACAGCAAGGAGTCTTCATGCCAGGTAGTCCTGAGGCATGGTCCTAGGGCTCAGGTCCTCCGAGAGAGAGAAAGAAAGAAAGAGAGAAAGAGAGAATTAGAGAGAGCATACTTAAATTCACACAGGACACCGGATAAGACAGGAGAAATACTCCAGATATAACAGACTGACCCTAGCCCCCCGACACATAAACTACTGCAGCATAAATACTGGAGGCTGAGACAGGAGGGGTCAGGAGACACTGTGGCCCCATCTGATGATACCCCTGGACAGGGCCAAACAGGCAGGATATAACCCCACCTACTTTGCCAAAGCACAGACCCCACACCACTCGAGGGATATCTTCAACCACCAACTTACCATCCTGAGACAAGGCCGAGTATAGCCCACAAAGATCTCCGCCACGGCACAACCCAAGGGGGGGCGCCAAGCCAGACAGGAAGACCACGTCATTGACTCAACCCACTCAAGTGACGCACCCCTCCTAGGGACGGCATGGAAGAGCACCAATAAGCCAGTGACTCAGCCCCTGTAATAGGGTTAGAGGCAGAGAATCCCAGTGGAGAGAGGGGAACCGGCCAGGCAGAGACAGCAAGGGCGGTTCGTTGCTCCAGAGCCTTTCCGTTCACCTTCACACTTCTGGGCCAGACTACACTCAATCATATGACCTACTGAAGAGATGAGTCTTCAGTGAAGACTTAAAGGTTGAGACCGAGTCTGCGTCTCTCACATGGGTAGGCAGACCATTCCATAAAAATTGAGCTCTATAGGAGAAAGCCCTGCCTCCAGCTGTTTGCTTAGAAATTCTAGGGACAATTAGGAGGCCTGCATCTTGTGACCGTAGCGTACGTGTAGGTATGTACAGCAGGACCAAATCGGAAAGATAGGTAGGAGCAAGCCCATGTAATGCTTTGTAGGTTAGCAGTAAAACCTTGAAATCAACCCTGCTCCTTTCTGTTTCCTGAGAATAATAATGACGGATCCTGTGGACCAATAATATAAAATGTTTATGCCACACTAATGCAAAAAAAAATATATGGACGTGGGAATTGCTGCATGAGCCAGACATATCAACTCTCTGGCTTCATTCATACATTAGACCAGTCATCACAACGCTAACCCTACTATATTTAGCCTACTCAACTTAAAGTCTCCAATACAAAACATCACTTACTTGCATGACTTCTATAAATTGCATTGCTGACTATCATGTGTAGGCTACACGCGACAAATCGACGCAGTTTACTGAAGGAAATCTCCATCTCACATTCACAGATCTCCAAACTAGCATTGTGACACTGGCACAGGCGTATAATACAAACTGCAGCTAATCACTGTTAACAAAACGGCTGATACCTTGTGTCCACAAATGCGCTCTTGGAAATAGACATTTGCAACATTGTTCCATGATGTTACAATAACACAAGTGAGTGCACGGGCTTGACTAGTTAGATTTGCCGGAATTTGATCAACCGCGGCACAATCCATGGTGCTGAATCTCCGCTACTGCTACACTACATGACCAAAAGTATGTGGACACCTGGTCGTCAAACATCTCATTCCAAAATCATGGGCATTAATATGGAGTTGGTCACCCCTTTGCTGCTATGACTAGATGTTGGAGAATTGCTGGATTTGCTTCCATTCAACCTCAAGAGCAATAGTGAGGTCAGGCACTGATGTTCCTCCATGTTTCACGGTGGTAACCACACATGCGGAGATCACCCGTTCACCTACTCTGCGTCTCACAAAGACATGGCGTTTGGAACCAAAAATCTCAAATTTGGACTCATCAGACCAAAGGACAGATTACCACCAGTCTAATGTCTATTGCTCGTGGTTCTTGGCCCAAGCAAGTCTCTTCTTCTTTTTGGTGTCCTTTAGTAGTGGTTTCTTGCAGCAATTCGACCATGAAGGCCTGATTCACAGCAGTGTCCTCTGAACAGTTGTTGTTGAGATGAGTCTGTTACTTGAAATCTGTGAAGCATTTATTTGGGCTGAAATCTGAGGTTCATTTAATTATTTTTTAATTTTTTTATTTCACCTTTATTTAACCAGGTAAGCTATTTGAGAACAAGTTCTCATTTAAAACTGCGACCTGGCCAAGATAAAGCAAAGCAGTGCGACACAAACAACAACACAGAGTTACACATGGAATAAACAAGCGTACAGTCAATAACACAATATAAAAAAAGAAAGTCTATATACAGTGTGTGCAAATGGCGTGAGGAGGTAAGGCAATAAATAGGCCATAGTAGCGAGGTAACTACAATTTAGCAAATTAACACTGGAGTGATAGATGAGCAGATGGTGATATGCAAGTAGAAATACTGGTGTGCAAAAGAGCAGAAAAGTAGATAAAAACAATATGGGGATGAGGTAGGTAGATTGGGTGGGCTATGTACAGCTGTAGCGATCGGTTAGCTGCTCAGATAGCTGATGTTTAAAGTTAGCGAGGGAAATATAAGTCTCCAGCTTCAGCGATTTTTGCAAATCGTTCCAGTCATTAGCAGCAGAGAACTGGAAGGAAAGGCGGCCAAAGGAGGTGTTGGCTTTGGGGATGACCAGTGACCACCCACCCGTAGCACCTGCTGGAGCGCGTGCTACGGGTGGGTGTTGTTATCGAGACCAGTGAGCTGAGATAAGGCGGAGCTTTACCTAGCATAGACTTATAGATGACCTGGAGCCAGTGGGTCTGGCGACGAATATGTAGCGAGGGCCAGCCGACTAGCGCATACAGGTCGCAGTGGTATAAGGGGCTTTGGTGACAAAACGGATGGCACTGTGATAGACTGCATCCAGTTTTCTGTATTGGAGTATTGGAAGCTATTTTGTAAATGACATCGCCAAAGTCGAGGATCGGTAGGATAGGATTTAACTCTAGAACTTATCCTCTGCAGCAGAGGTAACTCTGGGTCTTCCTTTCCTTTGACGTTCCTCATGAGAGCCAGATTCATCAAAGTGCTTGATGGTTTTTGCAACTGCACTTGAAGAAAGAAAGTTATTTACATTTTCTGTCTTAAAGTAATGATGGACTGTCGTTTCTCTTTGTTTATCTGAACTGTTCTTGCTATAATATGGACTTGGTCTTTTACCAATTAGGGCTGTCTTCTGTATACCACTCCTACCTTGTCACAACACATTTGTTTGAAACTTTTTTGGTTACTACATGACTCCATATGTGTTATTTCATAGTTTTGATGTCTTCACTATTATTCTTCAATGTAGAAAATAGTCAAAATAAAGAAAAACCCTTGAATGAGTAGGTGTGTCCAAACCTTTTACTATTTTCTATATTGAAGAATAATATAAATGTATTTATATTAATATATACTGTATATAAAAAAGTGTATTTTTTATTTTTTTCCTGCCTCTTGGGCCCCCCATGGGCCTGGGCCCAGGGGCTTCACCCCCGGTAAGCCCCTGCGCTTAATCCGGTCATGAACCCTAACACATACACAAACACAAACACACTCTTGGACACACACTTATCTGCCACACACACTGTACAGTCCCCGTGGATAAGCTACAGTATGGACATATAACCCACCACATACACACACACTGCACAGTCCTAGTGAGTGAGTGAAGTGAAAACCAGAGATAAAGGTCTACATATGAATAATTGATAATTCTCCCAATGTTACTGGCGACGGGATTAAACCTCCCAAAATATTCATGCCATACATCCTGTCATACAGTCATTTGTTATGAGCAATATATAATACAACCTGAATTCAACCTTTTCGCATTAGACCTTTCGTGCATACATTATCTAATCAGATAATGATATCAGCTCTGTTTAGCGAATACAAAATGACTGCATCATTCACAATAAATGCCAGATGCCAATTTAAAAGTGGATTCAAGGATAACTGTGGATACCTTTTCTCACTCTGTCTTCTCCTCTCCCTCTTTTCCAGCCTACTCGGACAAGATCAAAGAGATGTCCATGCTGTCTCTGATCTGCTCCTGCTTCCACTCACAACCACATCCCAACAGCCTCTACCAATATGGAGGTTAGTGATGAAGAGCTCTATGCGTTTGCCTGTGTCCCATAGAGATCATATAATTATACTCAGAATGTAATTCTATGGTTTGTCCATCCACCCATCTTTGCTCTTTGTCTCTCTCTCTGTCTCTCTCTCTCTGTCTGTCCAACATCCCCCTTTCTGTCTGTCTATCAATCTTTCTGTTTGTCTGTCTTTTGTTGTAGAAATTCTAATCAATAACGAGGAGAGACAAGGTCAAAAGGAAAGCATGGAGTAATTGCTTCTATAATAATGAGGCTGGTCAGCTCAACACTCCCAAGCGTTGTGTCGAGTAGCTCTGACATACGAAGAATACAAATATATTTTATAGCAAAGATACGCCCTCTCAGTCTACATGACAAACAACAGATGCATGGAATGGGTCACCAGGTGAAAGTTGATATATGAGAAAGGAGTATCCCGCAGCCAGATAGCATTTGCTATGAAGACTGTTCCTATTGTTCAGAGTTTGGCCCCTAAGACGAGGCTCTGATCTCGTCCCTGGTACTTCATAACACTGAAACACCAACTCATTCTATGGCATAAATCAATTGTCAACTCCATCTCAAGTAAAACCCCTTCTTGACCATACGCCTGGACAAGCTCACTGAGGGGAGTGAGCCTCTAAGTCATACACTATCCCAGGATAGGTGCAACATCAGAGATGACATACAATGGTTCCAGACACTACCTCACACATCTTGTCTCAGACCTTATCTCCCCCAAGGCCAAAGGAGGGAGTGACTGGGCACAGACATTGTGGAGACAAGTAATTGGTTCCCCATTAATCACGCCATTCCTTCACATGGTTTAAAATAGGTAAAGACACATTCGCATATGAAGACAATGTTCCCTCCTGTCCTCTTCTCTTTCTGGTATTCTGCATAGCACCAGAGACATGTGATAGACAAGTCTGACTTCTCCCCTCTCTGGGCCCCAGGTGACTGTGCCCCAGCTGAGGGAGGAAGTGCAACTGCCAACACCAGAGTCCGAAGGGTTACATTCTAATAACAAAAGTTCAACCGTTCAATCATATAAGCATATTATGCAGATAAGACATCTTAATTATCTATGTTACCTAACTAATTCTGATTCTTCCGCCACACTTTCTGTCTGTCAGTCCAATCTACCCCTCTCTGTCTGTCTGTCTGTCTGCACAGCCTTACTACCCTAATACCTGTTGTCCTCCACAGACATGGAGGTGAAGTCCCTAAACAAGCGGGCATCCGGCCAGGCCTTCGAGGTCATCCTGAAGGCCCCTGCTGACCTCTCTCCTGACAGGCCCCAGCCCCTGATCTCTCCCCCCAAGAAGGACCTCTCCCTGGAGGAGCTCCAGAAGAGGCTAGAGGCTGCGGAGGAGAGGAGGAAGGTAAACAGAGAGCATGACAGAGAATGGGTCTCTGCAATATCTTTTTCACCTCTCAATTCTAATCATGCTTCCACTCACTCTCCCCAATCTTTCTCATCATCTATCGCTCTTCCACACTCCCCTCTCTCTGTTTCTCCCTCTTTACCATCTCGCTCACTCTTCTCTCTCTGCAGTCTCAGGAAGCCCTGCTCCTGAAGCAGCTGGCTGAGAAGCGGGAGCATGAGCGAGAGGTGCTCCTCAAGGCCCTGGAGGAGAACAACAACTTCAGCAAGATGGCAGAGGAGAAACTCAACTACAAGATGGAGGTCAACAAAGAGAACCGCGAGGCCCACCTGAATGCGCTAAAGCAGCGGCTCCGTGAGAAGGTAAATCGCCCACTGACTGTCATTCGAAGCTATGGCCTAGTCTAGAAAAATGAAAGACGTGGAGCGTTATGTGGGTACCGAGTAGTGAGTAGAGTATCAAAGGCAGGGTTGGAGGTGCTCTTTGGTTTTAGGGGGCTACTGTAATGGTTAAAACAAGGAGGACCAAGGCCGTAGACATATGCATTGTGAATACCTACTGGAAGAGTGAGGATGACCTAGCCTGTGTGACAACAGGATGAAATGCAATAGCATGAATTTATTAGCCTGAATGCCAGGCTGTAACTAGATTCCATTCTGTAACATCATTGGCAAGCCAACAATTTAGCATTGCTAAGTGCAGATACAATCAGATTTCTTCACTTTTGTTGGATGGCAGTTGAGGTTGAAACATGAAGAATAGAGGAAGGTCTTGGACCATGTCTTGTCCTTCTTAAGAACAATTCTACGAGGTTATGGTTCTATCTATCTGTGCTCATATATCTAGGCTATCTCTCAATCGAATGACATGACAAGCAGAGAGAAACTGTCTCCGCTAATCATAACACAAAGCAAAGTCAATGTATGTGTAATAGGCTACAACATACAGGGAACAGTGGGAATATCTAAATGAACTTATACTGCGGTATCGTATTGCAATTTTTTTTCTAACTTTCATTTTGTTCTATCACAGGAAATCCATGCCGATGAAGTCCGTAGAAACAAGGAACTCCAAGCTGACCTCTCTGGTTGAAGATATTTTCTACAGTTTTGTCAAGAGATTCACGTCTGGTTTTGGTTGGAAGAAATGCTACTTTTTTAAATCTCGATGTCCGAAAGTCTCTTGCATTGTTCAATATACACTGGTTTCACAAGCTAATAATTCAACAACAATTTACACAGATTGTTTCTCATCTCTCAATTTATTTTTTGAAAATAATATTGATATTGAGCACGGGTAGAGCTGAAGTAAGGCCCAAGGTCAAGGGTCAGATTTACTAAACATTTGCACCTTTCTTAAGACTGCACCTGTGAGTTCATACAAGGGAACAAAATGAAACCAATTGAAACATTTCTTCTTTATCTTAGGAAACCTACTCCTTCTCTTACATTTTGTTTTAAGTCATTGTGTTTGGTTCTGTTTGGAAAAATAACCAGTAAAATGTTGCACTTGTGCAAATGCTTAGTAAGTCGGGCCTTCTGTGTGTGTAAGAAGAAGCTAAGAAGCTACTGTTAGATCATAATGATGAATTTCCCTAATTGATCCATAAACATAGCTCAATAGTTACGTTTAATTCTCATAGGAAGTCATGATTATGCTGTACCTGTTACACATATTGCCAAAATGTCTTTCTCTTGAAAAAATTAGCTTGAGGTCTTTACACAATCCCTCCATCTATTGCATAAGGTACTGTATAACAGGGGAGCAGAGCCAAGCTTAATTGATTCAAGTGTTGCCCTTGCTTGGACCATGTGTAAAAGGGGTATCTGATAATATACAATATTCAGCACACTCTATAGGCAAACACTATAACCTGGTCATTCATCATATATAGTCACACCCATTGTCAGTTTGTGCAGCCATCTTCAATCAAGCATGCAATGTCAATCAAGTGACTGTATAAAATGAAGCACAGTCGCATTTAGGCTTCAGTTCAATAAAGTTCAGTATTCACTTTGCCGTATAGGTCAGTAAATGAATAAGGTTACGATACATACACTTAAACTGCTTTAAGAGTGGGTTCCGGTCTCTTTTAGGTTTAATTTCCTAGCTACTGAAATCTCCCACACAGTCTGTTTATTTCTGAGAGTCACTCACTTCTGTTGTCACTTTAGGGGACTACATTTAGTAACAAGATGACTCCACTACAGAGTGCCGTAGTTTGTTTGCAGTGAGATACAGAGTCAATGTGACAGAATTGTTTTAATGCAAATGATATGCAAAGTGTTTATTTGATTTTGTTATTGGATTATGATGTGAACGTTGGCATGTGATGTAGAGGCATCAAATGCTGACACAGCACTGAATGTATTGCCAGACACACTTACCCTTCTAGCAGCGTATAGGCCTACATATGCCGTATCTTAATTTGGTCATCCTGTTGCAGGACTGTTCCTGCATAGCAGGAAATGCAAACTTGTATTGCATTTAAGGTTTAAAAAGGCTTCTAAAGTTTGTAATTTCCACTAATGAAAAATGTATCAAACCCTACAAAAATGTCCATTCATTATAATCCACATAATACTTCACAGTTCCTGTTGCTGCAGGATAATTTTCCTGCTGTAGCAAACTGGCTCAATTTAAGATCCTACATCTGTAGGAACCTCGTGCCTGGTTTCCCTATAGTAGTGTTGTTTGGGATAATCCTGCTCAGCTTCAGTGGGGTTCTGCTAGGACACAGTCCTTTCATGCTGGTGCTTGACTTGGTTGGTTGTCGCCATGTATTAAGTAACCTTGACATCGTGCCAACTTCTGTTTTTATTATCTTTGTCTAAGATGAGTCCACCAGGCCACCATGCTTACACAGTACATACACAACCACTGTTGGCTATTCATTTAACTTAGATTCATTGCATACAGCGACTCTGTGTGCATAACTCAACAATATCTCACCTTTAATAAAAGGTTAACTGGCTGTTGTTGCTGGAATATAAAGTCTGATGAACTATAATAAAGTTGGTGATACCTTATTTTGTCATTTACATTTGTGACCCTTATTAATTAACATATTACATTTTTTAAATTAACCAAGTTTTCATCCAGCCTTTTTATGCTAGTAAAGTCCATCTCGGATAATGAATGTCATGACAGGCCTGATGGAAACATGACATTTGTCGGTAAACTTTCCAAATGTCGACAAAATAAAATACACTAGACAAGCTGGTATCTTTTTGTTTCAATAACATTTATGATGTGCGAAATGGTGGCGGAAACTCCTTTATGCGCAAATATTTATATAATAACCATCATATCGAAGTCAATTTGGAGTCACGGAATCAAATCAAAGTTTATTTGTCGCGTGCGCTGAATACAACATGTAGACCTTACAGTGAAATGCTTACTTACAGGCTCTAACCAATAGTGCAAAAAAGGTATTAGGTGAACAATAGGTAGGCAAAGAAATAAAACAACAGTAAAAAGACAGGCTATATACAGTAGCGAGGCTATAAAAGTAGTGAGGCTACGTACAGACACCGGTTAGTCAGGCTGATTGAGGTAGTATGTACATGTAGATATGGTTAAAGTGACTATGCATATATGATGAACAGAGAGTATGATTGAAGATTGATATTCTGATGTTTTTTCAGTGCAGTGTGAGTTGTATTACTAACTATGTCAATATAATGTTATTGATCTGTCAGTTTCCCTAGCTAATTCCATGCTTTTCACACAGACACAGTAATAAACAGCTCTAACGTTACAGGCTTCACTGTCATGGCGCACAGTAGAGATCTGCTCAGATCGGTTTCTTCATCCTGCTCCCGCCTGAACCAGCTGGCTTTCTGTCCGATTCCCACCCGCTACCGGCCAAGAAGCCAAGAAGAAAAACAAATCTACTTTGGAACAAAGTACCTCACACACACATAGTTATAGGCTTTAAAAAATAATACACCTGTACCATGTCAGATATAGAGTTGAAATGTATTCCATTTTCAGTTTGCATCCCAATATTACACTTTATATACATCACAGAACACTGAAATATAACAAAACTGTTTGACATAGAAACACCTGTTCTGCTATCCGACGGACTATTACTATAATTAGCATATTCTGAAGATAAACTTGGCTGTCATAACATTAGGGCAGTATTGGAGACTCGGAACCTCAGAGTTAAAATGAACGTAAGTTATTTGTGTAGCGCTTCCTATTGGTTGATTCTGGTACTTTCAAGTGGGAAACCCAGAGCTCATGATCCTACAACAACTAGTAATATCCGGGATCCTTGGTACGTCCTTACCCTAAACCCTAACACTAACCAAAACCCCTGCTCTAACCTTAAAGGGTGACAGTACTTCCTGATTTGGCCTCGTTTTAGATTTTGTTCATAAAAAAAACACTAGCGGCATTCAAACGTGAGTTGGTTTCGGGGTGTGGCTTGATGTGGATTTCTCGCATGTGTTTGCAGGTGGAAAGAGTTAGCCAAATTGTTATGCCAATTAGCTTCAACTTTGCAAAATTGGTTTGACTTTGGATAGCCTATCTCCGGGGCTAGTGAGGAACCGTCAATAAATTACACAATGTAAAAGAGACAACATTTTCATGTTGCACACTTTTTATTTTTCTCATTAAAATGTTTTTAATTTGTAATTGAATTTCTACAATTTATAGCTGGTTTGAGGTTAAGTCATTTAAATTTGGCACTATTTGAATTTTAACATATTGTCCCATGTACATTGTGGAATTTGTAGATGGTCCCTAACTAATCCCAAAGGGATATCCAAAGTGAAACCAAATTTACCACGGGCATTACGATCAGGTCGCGTGCAACTTGTTATATGCTTTGGGGTCTTGCTCGATTTCGTTTTCAATTTCGATGTTGGTTCTGTTTGGGTGTGGCTTGCCATGATTGGAATATTCCTCATTAGTCAGGATGTGTTGCACCTATCGCATCGTTAGTCAGCCGTTAGTTTCACCTGTGCTGGCACAGGTGATATTTAAGGGCAGCTGGCCCATTGCTCCTGTGGGCATGAGAGATGTTGGAAGAGCTTGACTGCTGTTTAGTGGTTCCAAATTGAGTTTGTGAAAAACATAGCCGTTTATCTTTTCCCCTTTAGTTTGCACCACTTACTTTTTTATTCCATATTAAAAGAAACCCCACCTTTTTTGTTTTGGTTGTTAGTGCCTCTTTGTTAGTTCCCCCTTCTGTTTGAGCACAACATTTTTGGTTTCTTGTTGGGGAGCGTAACAAAGTGGGGGCTTGTCTGGGATATTGTTTCCCATGAGGGGTGCAACTTTCACTGGGGATGGTGTGCTTTAGGACCATGTGGGTGCCTCTGAGCGGTCAAGTAGGCTGTTTGGAGTGTGTATCCAACTGGATTTAGGACAATGAGGACACTACAGGGCAGGCTGACCGGCTGTGTGAAGACAAAGCTTCTGGAAGACTGGCTCGACCAGCATGGGCGAGTTGAGCATAGTTCAGTGTACGCATTGTGCTCTTTCACCGAGTTGTGAAAGTAACAGAAACTGGCTGCTCTTTACTTGACTGATGTAGCTGGCAAGGTAACTGCTGCTTAACTTAACAGGAGAAAAAAAAACATACTAGTGTTTATTTGCTGTGCTGAGCTAGTATTGTAACTGACATGTAATATTAGCTAATGTTTCATCCCCTCTCGACTGCGGTGAATGAATAAGCTACGCTATTGAGTAACTACCACAGCCAGGTCAGCTCTAGCCTCTTATTTGTCAGATAGTAATCATAACCATCTCATATCGCTAACAGCAGTTGTTTGTATTGACATGTTTTGTCACGTTTTGTGATTGCAAGTCTTTGCCTCATGCTCAAGATCAATCGACAAACAACTTGTAGTATATCTTAAACGGGCAGTCAGCAGTTGCTACATCCATTTTTGCACTTATAAATCAATGATATGTAACCATTGATTCTTGAAGAATCTAACTTATAAAGGCCTCATGAGCTTAGTTCAACGGTCGTACCCCATCAGAACCCCAAATATAAGCTTGTTTCACTCCAACATTTGTAAACAAAGAAAATGTAAACACCTGGCGATCTGTTCACCGTCTGCCCTGGATGTCTCCCCCTGTCCCCCCCCCCCCCCCCCCCCCCCTTCCACTCGCCTCCAGCACACAGGCACTGTTGGGTCGAGTGACTCTGAACTTCAATGGCTAGCCCCAAGTCGTTATTTAATTTTTTCTTTTTTTCTTGTGTATTTTGCTATTTGCCACATGACTCCTGCATGCTTTGTTGACTACGTACTTTCTTTACCCAACCGTGGGACAGACTGTTTGTTCCCACACTCGGAACTCTAACTCTATTGGTTACACAGACTTTTGGCCTCCCATCCCATTCTAACCACCTCTCGCCAGCTTTGTATTCATGTTACCTGATATAATTTCTGTCCAATCTGATCTTGTTGCCATCTGATGCCCATTCAGATGTCATAAATCAGCACTGCAGAGCTGTCCTCTGCCGTGCCCTGATTGTATTACTGTTGATTATATCTGGAAATGTGCACGTACACCCTGGCCCATCTACTGTTGCTAGCCCCAATTCTGACTTGTGCTCTGAAATCTGCTTCACTGATTTCTGCTCTCATAAAAACCTGGGTTTTCTGCACGTTAACCTCTGTTGGGTATGTGAGACGTAGCGTCCCACCTCTTCAACAGCCAGTGAAACTGCTGGGTGCCAAATTCAAATATAGATACAGAAACAGACAGTAACCCAGTCAGGTCTCTGACTTCCTCCCTATAGGCTGTCTCGTCGTTGTCCGTGATCAGGCCTACCACTGTTGTGTCGTCTCCAAACTTAATGATGGTTTAAAGATTAACTTCTTGTGAATCCAACCACGGTGTCAGATTTAAAAAATGCTTTACGGCGAAAGCATACCTTACGATTATTTGAGAACATAGCCCAGCAGACAAATCATTACAAACAGTAATTCTTCAAGTAGAAGAATTACACATGTCAGAAATAGAGATAAAATTAATCCCTTACCTTTGATGATCTTCATATGGTTGCACTCAGCAGACATTCATTTACTCAATAAATGTTCCTTTTGTTCGATAAAGTCTCTTTATATCCAAAAACCTCAGTTTTGTTCGAGCGTTTTCTTCAGTAATCCACAGGCTCAAACGCAGTCAAAACTGGCAGACAAAAAAAGTTCATAAAAACATGTCAAACGATGCTAATATTATATCCTCAGGTTGTTTTTAGCCTAAATAATCGATAATATTTCAACCGGACAATAACGATGTCAATATAAAATGTAAACAAGAAAGGCACTCTCTCGGTAACGCGCATGAAAAAGCTCTGTGACCCTTTAGGGTCCACTCATTCAGACTGCTCTTACTTCCTCATTTTTCAGAATACAAGCCTGAAACAATTTCTAAAGACTGTTGACATCTAGTGGAAGGCATAGGAACTGCAATTTGAGTCCTAAGTCAATGGATACTGTAATGGCATTGAATAGAAAACTACAAAACCAAAACAAAAACTACTTCCCGAATGGATTTTTCTCAGTTTTTTGCCTGCAAAATCAGTTCTGTTATACTCACAGACACTATTTTAACAGTTTTGAAAACGTTAGAGTGTTTTCTATCCAGATCTACCAGTTATATCCATATCATATCTTCTGGGCCCGAGAAGCAGGCAGTTTAATTTGGGCATGCTTTTCATCCAAAATTCCGATTGCTGCCCCCTACCCAAGAGAAGTTAACACTAGAAGCTTATTACCTAAAATGGATCAACTGAAAGTGTGGGTTCACAACTCCAATCCAGATGTGTTGCTCATTACTGAGACGTGATTAAGGAAGAATGTTTAGAATACTGACATTACCCTTTATGGTTCTAACCTTTTTCGGCAAGACAGATCTTCCAAAGGTGGGGAGTAGCAATCTTTACTAAGGATCACCTTCAGTGCTTGGTTATCTCCACCAAGTCTGTCCCCAAACAATTTGATTTGCTGGTTTTAAGTGTTAAACTTTCAAATAGCTCTGTTGCTGGGTGCTATCCTCCTCCATCAGCACCGGCCTGTACCCTACCTTCCCTAAGCGCTCTCCTGGCCCCTTACACTAATTCTGAATTTGTCCAGCTAGGTGACCTAAACTGGGACATGCTTAAACCACCTGAACAAGTCCTAAAGCAATGGGACTCCCTAAATCTTTCTCAGAGTATTACCAATCCAACAAGGTATGACTCCAAACACCCAGAAAAGGCTACTCTCCTCGATGTTATCCTCACAAATAATCCTGATAGGTACTAGTCTGGTGTTTTCTGTAATGATCTTGGTGATCACTGTTTTACAGCCTGTGTTCGTATTGGCTGCTCAGTGAAACGACCTGTCCTGATTTGTCATAGACGCTTGCTAAAAAACTTTAATGAGCAAGCCTTCCTTCATGAACTGGCCTCTGTAAAATGGTATAGAATCAGCTTGATCCCCTCTGTCGAAGACGCTTGAACCTTCTTTTTTTATATTTTCAGTGGTATTGTTAACAAACACGCCCCCATAAAGAAAATGAGAATTAAAAACAGGTTCAGGCCCTGGTTCGACCGTGATCTTGCAGAGTTACTCCACCTCAAGAATTTCATTGGCGACAGGCTCGGCACACGCATGCTCAGGCTGACTGGTTCTCATTCAGGCAAATGAGAAATAAGTGCACTGAGGCTATACGGAAGGCCAAAGTTAGTTACTTTAACTTCTTATGGCTGCAAGGGGCAGCACTGAGTAACCTGGAAAGAGGTGGCCATTTCAAACGGCCTCCTACTCAATTCTTGCTTGTACAATATGCATATTATCATTACTATTGGATAGAAAACACTCTCTAGTTTCTTAAACCGTTTGAATTATTTCTCTAAGTGAACCAGAACTCTTTCTGCAGCCCATTTCCTATCCGGAAGTGAGATTTCCAAATGCGAGGTCTCTCTTCAAGAGCTTGTCTATAAAAGGGCATGTCACTTGGGACTATAGAAACACGTCATACGCCTTCCCTTGGGTGTCATGCGGAAGTGAGAGCAGAAATTACTTGAATATCTCGTTCAGGGATTGAATACATCATCTTTGAGTGAGAGGTCCGCCATTATTTTTTGTTTCGAAGGCGCGAAGTTGGACCTGGAATTGCCTCCTGGAAAACCGTCGTTATAGGTGAATATGATCTCTGGCTTCGATTTTACTTGATACATGTCACAATATCATCCTAAAGTATGTTTTTTCAATATAGTTTAATTATATTATTGAAATTTATTCGGGACTTTAGACGTGATTCGTTGGAAGAATTTTTTCAAAAAGGAGAGGTTAGCGCCGCACGGCCAGTGTGCTTGCTAATTCAAGAGGGAAATAGTTCGTTCTGGATCCAAACAAAGAAGGTTCTGGACAATGGACCCCTTTACAACATTCTGATGGAAGATCAACAAAGATAAGGACCCAATTTGGGATGCTATTTCATATATCTGTCGAGCTGTGCTATCGCTACCGATTACTTGGAATCAATGCTGTTGTGTGTTAGCCATTGCAGTAAGCTAATATAACGATATATTGTGTTTTCGCTGTAAAACACTTAAAAAATCGGAAATATTGTCTGTATTCACAAGATCTTTGTCTTTCATTTTGCTATACACCATATATTTTTCTGAAATGTTTTATGATGAGTAATTAGGTAGTTGACGTTGGTGTCTGTATTTACTCTGGCTACTCCCGTGCTATTTCTGACTGTAGCTATGATGGTAGCATCAATGTAAAACTGATTTATAGCTCAAATATGCACATTTTTTGAACAAAATATAGATTTATTGTGTAACATGTTATAGGACTGTCATCTGAGGAAGTTGTTTCTAGGTTTGTTTGGTTGGATCTTGGTTAGTTAGGTTGGCTTTGTGCATGCTACCTGTGCTGTGAAAAATGTCTGTCCTCTTTTGTATTTGGTGGTGAACTAACATAAATATACGTGGTGTTTTTGCTGTAAAACATTTTAAAAATCGGACACGTTGGCTGGTTTCACAAGATCTTTATCTTTCAAATGCTGTATTGGACTTGTTAATGTGTGAAAGTTAAATATTTAAAAAAAATAGATTTTGAATTTCGCGCCCTGCAATTGAGCTGGATGTTGTCATAAGTGTACCGACCTCGGGCTTGCAGCCATAAAAGGTTAATGAGCAGTTCTCTCTCTGTGGGTCTAACCCCAAGAATTATGGAAAACAGTTAACTTCTTCAGGCTGCAAGCCCGACACCGGGCTTAATATGACAACAGCCACTGCAAGTGCAGGGCGCGAAATTCAAAATCTATTTTTGTAAAATATTTAACTTTCACACATTAACAAGTCCAATACAGCATTTGAAAGATAAACATCTTGTCAATCCAGCCAACATGTCCGATTTTTTAAATGTTTTACAGAGAAAACACCACATATATTTATGTTAGCTCACCACCAAATAAAAAAGAGGACAGACATTTTTCACAGCACAAGTAGGATGAAGTAGCATGCACAAGCCAACCTAACTAACCTAAAACCAACCTAAATAACCTAGAAAAAACTACCTCAGATGACAGTCCTATAACATGTTACACAATAAATCTATGTTTTGTTCAAAAAAAATGCATATTTTAGCTATAAATCAGTTTTACATTACTGCTACCATCATAGCTACAGTAAGAAATCGCACGGGAGTAGCCAGAGAAAATACAGACACCAACGTCAACTACCTTATTACACATCAGAAAACATTTCAGAGAAATATATGGTGGATAGCTAATGAAAGAGAAAGATCTTGTGAATACAGACAATATTTCAGATTCTTTAAATGTTTTACAGCGAAAACACCACATATATTCATGTTAGCTCACCACCAAATACAAAAAGAGAGACAGATATTTTTCACAGCACCGGTAGCATGCAGCTAGCATGCAGCTAGCATGCAAAGCCAACCTAACTAACCTAGAACTAACCTAAATAACCTAGAAAAAACTCCCTCAGATGACAGTCCTATAACATGTTACACAATAAATCTATGTTTTGTTCGAAAAAGTTGAATATTTTAGCTATAAATCAGTTTTACATTACTGCTACCATCTTAGCCACCATCATAGCTACAGTCAGAAATCGCACGGCAGTAGCCAGAGAAAACAGACACCAACGTCAACTACTAATTTCACATCAGAAAAGATTTCAGAAAAATATATGGTGGATAGCTAATGAAAGAGAAAGATCTTGTGAATACAGACAATATTTCCGATTTCTGAAGTGTTTTACAGCGAAAACACAATATATCGTTATATTAGCTTACTACAATAGCTAACACACAGCAGCATTGATTCTAGTCAAACGCTAGCGATAGCACAGTTCGACAGATATATGAAAAAGCATCCCAAATTGGGTCCTTATCTTTGTTGATTTTCCATCAGAATGTTCTCCAAAGGGTCCTTTGTTCAGAACCGTGTTCATTTGGACCTAGAACGAACGATGTCCCTGTTGAATTAGCATGGCACACTGGCCATGCCGTGCTAACCTCTCCGTCTTGACAAAATTCTTGCGTCGCATCACGTCTAAAGTCCAGAATAAATTTCAATAATATAATTAAAGTATATTCAAAAAACATACTTTAGGATGAGTTTGTGACATGTATCAAAGAAAATCGAAGCTGGAGGTCATATTCACCTATAACGAGTGTTTTCCAGGAGCGTAGTCCAGTTCCTACTTCGCGCCCAGAAAAAAAAATAAAGTGCGCACTTATCACTCAAAGAGGTTCTTTTCAGTCCCTGACAGAGATAATCAAGTCATTTTTTCTCTCACTTCCGCATGACAACCAGGGGAAGATGTGTGACGTGTTTGTACAGTCCTAAGTGCCAAGGCCTTTTATAGAGAGTATCTTGAAGAGAGACATAGCTTCTTGGAAATGTCACTTTTTACAGAAAATGGGCTGTAAAAAGAGTTATGTTTCACTTAGAGAAATAATTAAACCTGTTTTAGAAACTAGAAGGTGTTTTATATCCAAAGGTAATAATAATATGCATATTGAACGAGCAAGAATTGAGTACGAGGCCGTTTGAAATGGCCACCTCTTTCCACTGCTGATACTTACTGCTGATTTTTGAGCCATAAGAGGTTAAAGGGCTGGAGAATAAACCCTCCTCCTCACAGCTGCCGATGTCCCTTAATGTTGATGATGTGGTTGTTACTGACAAGAAACACATGGCTGAGATCTTTAATTACCACTTCATTAAGTCAGGATTCCTATTTGACTCCAAATAGACTCCATGCCTCCTTGCTCGTCTAACATTTCCTCATCTCCCACCCCTTCTAATGTGGCTACCCCCGATGCTTCTCCCTCTTTTTCCCCTGCCCCGCTACAAAGTTTCTCCCTGCAGACTGTCACTGAGTCCGAGGTGCTAAAGGAGCTCCTGAAACTTGACCCCAAGAAGCCATCTGGGTCAGATGGTTTAGACCCTTTCTTCTTTAAGGTTGCTGCCCCTATCATCGCCTAGCCTATCTCCAACATGTTTAACCCGTCAGTAATCAACTGACTGGCTTTCTTCATGCCTATAGTATTCTCTCTGGTATGCAATCTGGTTTCCGCTCAGGTTATGGATGTGTCACTGCAACCTTAAAGGTCCTCAATGATGTCACCATTGCTCTTTTAAGCTCTTTTATTGACTTGGCCAAAGTTTTTGATATGGTAGACCATTCCATTATTGTGGGCCGGCTAAGGAGTATTGGTGTCTCTGGGGTGTCTTTGGCCTGGTTTGCTAACTACCTCTCTCAAAGAGTGCAGTGTATAAAGTCAGAATTTGCTGTCGCAGCCACTGCCTGTCACCAAGGAAGTACCCCAAGGCTCAATCCTAGGCCTCATGCTCTTCTCAATTTACATCAACAACATAGCTCAGGTAGTAGGAAACTCTGTCATCCATTTATATGCAGATGATAGTCTTATACTCAGTTGGCCCCTCCCTGGATTTTGTGTTAAATGCTCTACAACAAATCTTTCTTAGTGTCCAACAAGCTTTCTCTGCCCTTAACCTTGTTCTGAACACCTTCAAAACAAAGGTCATATGGTTTGGTAAGAAGAATGTCCCTTTCCCCACAGAGCTTGAGGTAGTCACCTCATACAAGTACTTAGGAGTATGGCTAGACGGTACACTCTCCTTCTCTCAGCACAAATCAAAGCTTCAGGCTAAAGTTAAATCTAGACTTGGTTTCCTCTATTGTAATCCCTCCTATTTCACCCCAGCTGCCAAACTAACCCTGATTCAAATGACCATCCTACCCATGCTAGATTACAGAGACATAATTTATAGATCGGCAGGTAAGGGTGCTCTCGAGCGGCTAGATGTTCTTTACCATTCGGTCATCAAATTTGCCACCAATGCTCCTTATAGGACACATCACTGCACTCTACTCCTCTGTAAGCTGGTCATCTCGGTATACCAGTTGCAAGACCCACTCGTTGATGCTTATTTATAAAACCCTCTTAGGCCTCACTCCCCCCTATCTGAGATATCTACTGCAGCCCTCATCCTCCACATACAACACCCGTTCTGCCAGTCACATTCTGTTAAAGGTCCCCAAAGCACACACATCCCTGGGTTGCTCGTCTTTTCAGTTCGCTGCAGCTAGTGACTGGAAAGAGCTGCAACAAACACTCAAACTGGACAGTTTTATCTCAGTCTCTTCATTCAGAGATTCAGTCATGGACCCTCTTACTGTCAGTTGTCTGCTTTGCATGATATATTGTTGTCTGGATGCCTTATATGGAATAATGTGTGACAAAAGGAGTCTGTATTGAAAACATCAGGAGAGATTTAGGCAATCCCAAGTAAAAAGAGCTCTGCAGTACTATTAGGCCTATGATGTGAATTATATGGAGGATGTACTGTTTCTGTGTGTTAATGTGTATGTGCATGTGTTTTCATTCAACTTTTGTTTTCCAAACCTTTCCCTTGAGACAATAAAAAAAGATGGGAAGGAAGTTGTGTTGAGTTACTGACTAGACTGGTGGGGGTCGGGTGTGTAGGCGGCTCGGGTTGTCTGGGCAGTCCTGCTGAAATTTGATATATAGGCTGTATTAAAGACAATCAAAAGTTGTCTTTGTACTTTATTTGTAAGAGTGGTTCATTTGTTAGGCTATTGGTTAAAGGTGCAACACAATATTGAATTATCATGGATCTAGTTCAGGTTATTTATCATTTAAACTCTTACCCCCAGACCCCCTGCTAAGTTATGTCCCCCTCTGCAAATAGCACTGCTGGGTGATTAAAAAAAGTAATAGTCAATGGATCAATAATATTATAACATTCTCAGCTACAAAAAAAAAAATGTTTTTTACAAGATCGATTAAATCTATTAAAATAGAAATGTTAAGAACTTTTGTGAGACATCACAGCACAGTTGAAAAATATCTGACAGATAGAAATCAACTGGGTGGTGTTCAGAGATAGATGGGGGGGGTTGAGTGGAGCTGAAGGATGGGACTAAAAACAAACAGAAGTTAACTATTGTAAAATATTCTGTGTCTGTAAAATTGATATAGTATGTATAAGCTGGAAGTAGAATCCTAAATGTTGTTATCCATTAGTTTACTCCAAATAGAGGGGGGGGGGGGGGGTTAGGTGAAAATAATATGTGGGGATTGGAAATTATGCAGACAATCACATTGATGAAAGCCTCAATCTATCTGCAGTATTAGAGCTGATCTACCCCCCCCCCCCTCCAAATTTAAAATAAATAATTATGTGCCCCCCCACTTCTAAAACTAAAGTTGCACCCCTGAGTATGGTAGTCGCTCTAATCACCTACTCTGAAGCGCTACTGTGCCCAGATACTGTATTTTAGTGTTCAAAATACACTTTTTGCAAAAGTTGCAAAAACACAAACAATGTACTAAGATAATAGCATTTGTGGAAAACACTACTTGGGAGATGCTAGATAAATGTATTACGGCAAATCTGATCATCATTACCATGCATTTTGACATCAATGTAACCACTGCCCAGTCAAAAGCAGTAGTCAAAGAGTTGCTCGCTGCTGCATTGGTGGAGGTGGAAATCCTCCCAATGAGAGAGACTGATGAAAAGGTTGCTCCCTTAGATGTGCAACTGAGGTAGTTAGAACTAAAGGCAGAGTTGGAGCAACAGAAATTAGAGTTAGAGCACAGGGAAAGACAAAAAGAGCGACCATCCAAACAAGAACAAAAACATGAGCATGCCTTTTGATTAAGAGATTTGGAAGCGCTCCAAAACCAGTCAGGCCATCCTGCACCCTCCACAGAATTCAATATTGGTTAGAACAGCCAGCTTCTACTGCCTTTCAATGAAAAGGAGGCGGACGTAGATTTTACTCTGTTGGAGCGGATTGCAACATTCCTAAAATGGCTGTGCGATACCTGGTCACTGCTCCTCCAAAGTGTTCTTATGGGAAAAGCTCAGAAAGTGTACTTTGCTATCCTTCGGAATTACGAGTGGGTCCCCGAGGCATACAGACAACAATTCCCAAAATTACAAAAAAAAAAGAAGATTGCAAAGTAATGTTAAATTCGCAAGGGGAAAAACATGTCTATTTGATCGGTGGGTGTGGTTCTCAAGAGATCAAGGACCTTGAAGATTTAAAGACATTCATACTGTGGAAAAGCCCACTGTTGATTGACACTAATGTGTTTTGTGCAATCACCGTTTGCACACGGCCCTGCACGCCTGATACAAGCCTGCATCTGTCAGCAGCTCTAAATCGACTCGTTTCAGGAAACTATGTGTATGTTGCGCGTCCAGTGGTGACCCGTCATTCAGGGCAGGTGACCCCCACCTGCTTTGAGCCCCACATTTTTTTTAAAAACTCAATGATATTTTGGCATTAATACGTGTCACATATCAGTTTGCAAACAATGTAAAAAGAAAAAAACATATATCATTCAGTTAATAAAGCCGCATACACGGACATGGTCTCTTTTTTGTTTTCTTGAGTAAGGCAGATCAAAAATGCAGGTGTTTCAGCCTAGCCCAGGGCTTTCTGTGGTGGTGGGGCAAACCAGCAGAAAATACAGAGTGTTGCGCCGTGATTGACTCAGTGTTCTGTCAGTCATGGGTACACTACGTCACCGCCAAGTCTAAGGTTAGACCTCGAAAATTCTAGCCCCTTGTGTTCTGCCATAGAGTTACATTAGAAATGCCGATCCAAGAAGGCTCAAGGTCATTGGCCACAGATAAAATGACGCCAAATCACGTTATATGTACAGTAGCTTAGATTGGACTGATCATGTCAACATCATACTTCCAAAATCTTAGCTAGCAGTCATCATTTAAAAAAAAAAAATATTTCACCTTTATTTATTATTTTTATACACCTTTATCATCATGAATCAAGCACACAATCTACTGGCACATCCTTTTTAATCCTTGTCATATGAAGAGAAATTATAGAGAAAACGTATCGGTGCTCATCGGCCATTGTACATTACACAACAAGTTGGAAATTGATAATGTGGGCTGTGTCGTCCCAAATCTGGGATTAAGGGGCTCTTTTCCAAGTTTAAAATGATAAACATTCAATGTTGGCCATGCTGTCAATGAAGCATGATTT
Source organism: Salvelinus namaycush (assembly GCF_016432855.1). NCBI lineage: Eukaryota > Metazoa > Chordata > Actinopteri > Salmoniformes > Salmonidae > Salvelinus > Salvelinus namaycush. The sequence continues at coordinate 50,098,907 of NC_052308.1, read as the reverse complement.
GTGCCGCTCTCAAAACAACTATTAACTCGGCACTGCAAAAACTTGAATAAACAAGCTCCGACTGGGAAAACAAGTTTTGAACGGTCATCCAAATCGGAATTGTGTATCCGGCCTCTTTCTAGAGCTACGACCTGAAGATCAATGACGTCATTGTGATTCGACCTTGTTTTTTATCAGAGTTCCCAGTTGTTTTGAAAGCACCATAAATCCAGACAATGTCAGACATTGACACAATTTGCCCACGAAGAACCACCGCATCACCTTCCTGTTCAAGTGAGCACAGCACAAAAAGGTGGGTCCAAAAATGTATTGTATACTACTGCATAAATTATGTAATATGCCAGGGAGATACAGTTGAAGTCGGAAGTTTACATACACTTAGGTTGGAGTCATTAAAACTCGTCTTTCGACCACTCCACAAATTTCTTGTTAACAAACTATAGGTTTGCTAAGTCGGTTAGGACATCTACTTTGTGCATCACACAAGTAATTTTTCAAACAATTGTTTACAGATTATTTTACTTATAATTCCCTGTATCACAATTCCAGTGGGTCAGAAGTTTACAAACACTAAGTTGACTGTGCCTTTAAACAGCTTGGAAAATTCCAGAAAATTATGTCATGGCTTTAGAAGCTTCTGTTAGGCTAATTGTCATCATTTGAGTCAATTGGAGGTGTACCTGCGGATGTATTTCAAGGCCTACCTTCAAACGCAGTGCCTCTTTGCTTGACATCATGGGAAAATCAAAAGAAATCAGCCAAGACCTCAGAAAAAAAATTGTAGACCTCCACAAGTTTGGTTCATCCTTGGGAGCAATTTCCAAACACCTGAATGTACCACGTTCATCTGTACAAACAATAGTATGCAAGTATAAACACCATGGGACCACGCAGCCGTCATACCGCTCAGGAAGGAGACACGGTCTGTCTCCTAGAGAGGAACATACTTTTGTGCAAAAAATTAAAATCAATCCCAGAACAACAGCAAAGGACCTTGTGAAGATGTTGGAGGAAACAGGTACAAAGGTATCTATATCCACAGTAAAACGAGTCCTATATCGACATAACCTGAAAGGCCGCTCAGCAAGGAAGAAGCCACTGCTCCATAATCGCCATAAAAAAGTCAGACTACGGTTTGCAACTGCACATGGGGACAAAGATCGTAATTTTGGGAGAAATATCCTCTTGTCTGATGAAACAAAAATATAACTGTTTGGCCATAATGACCATCATTATGTTTGGAGTTAAAAAAGGGAGGCTTGTAAGCCAAAGAGCACCATCCCAACCGTGAAGCACGGGGGTGGCAGCCTCATGTTGTGGGGGTGCTTTGCTGCAGGAGGGACTGGTGCACGTCACAAAATAGATGGCATCACGAGGAAGGAAAATTATGTGGATATATTGAAGCAACATCTCAAGACATCAGTCAGGAAGTTAAAGCTTGGTCGCAAATAGGTCTTCCAAATGGACAATGACCCCATGCATACTTCCAAAGTTGTGTCAAAATATCTTAAGGACAACAAAGTCAAGGTATTGGAGTGGCCATCACAAAGCCCTGACCTCAATCCTATAGAAAATTTGGAGGGCAGAACTGAAAAAGTGTGTGCGAGAAAGGAGGCCTACAAACCTGACTCAGTTACACCAGCTCTGTCAGGAGGAATGGGACAAAATTCACCCCACTTATTGTGGGGAGCTTGTGGAAGGCTACCAAAAACATTTGACCCAAGTTAAACAATTTAAAGGCAATGCTACCAAATACTAATTGAGTGTATTTGTGTATAACTTCTGACCCACTGGGAATGTGCTGAAATAAATAAAAGCTGAAATAAATCATAATCTCTACTATTATTTCACATTGTTAAAATAAAGTGCTGATCCCAACTGACCTAAGACAGAGAATTTTTACTAGGATTCAATGTCAGGAATTGTGAAAAACTGTGTTTAAATGTATTTGGCTAAGGTGTATGTACACTTCTGACTTCAACTGTATGTATACTGTAGCTAAGAAAGTAATACTAAGTGTATGTCGTGTAGTAAGATGTTAGTAGCCCACGTGGCTCACCCTAATAATTTGGTATATTTACCCATCTTAATTTCGCCTACTGTTCTAACTTGGTGGTGCACATTTACTGTAGCCTAAAACCTGTTTTAGAGAAATGTAGTCATTGAATAATATAAGAGCTTTCATTCTGCTTATATTCCCCCTTTATTTATCTTACGGTTCTGACTTGGTGTACAGGGCGAACACTGTAAGAATGGCCCATGTTCTGAATTCTGTCGCTGTACATTTAAAAAGTGCCCGTCCTAGCTCGCTCATTAATGTCTTAATCGAAATTTCGGATTGCCTCCTATGCACTTGTCCCCGTATGCCATAGTTTGTATATCTCAATTGTCATTAGAAACCACATTTGTTTAAGTAAGTCAGCCATATCAGCTATGTTTTTTTAAAAGGCAGTAAATGAGGCTGAATGAACTGTTTCGCTGCCAGACAAGGCTCCGCTGATAGCCAGGTGTAGCAGTGGTACTGCTATTGGGACAGCTTTATGTAGGCCCTAACAGTTTGTGGGCACCGTTTGTCACTGTTATAGTGCAATTAACGTATTGTGTTGTGTTGTGTACTGGCTTTGCTGGCATGCATTTGTTATTTTTTTGCCCCACCAAGATTTACATGCTAAAATCACCACTGCACGCGTCACTACTTCACAGGAGAGGAATTTGAACTTAAACATTTTTTGGGGCAGAGATGCCTTCTGGAACATGTGAACTTTCACGTGCCTTACTAACAAACTTGTATGCCATCTGTAAATACGAATAAAATTGTTAAATTATGAGCATAGTTGGTTTAGCCACGGAAACAGACTTTAACCTTCCCGCTGGCCATGATTGGCTGACATAATGGATGGCTGGACATGCCGAGGGATGAGTTTGGATTGGTATGCCATGTAGCACACTTCTGTCTATAACAACATGAGCTGCTCAGTATGTGTAGGTAATCCTTTCTAACGCAGCTTTTTTGAAAGATATCACAAAGAACTGCAAAAGTTTTGCTAATGTTCTTCACTTTCTGGAGGACCGAGTTGTGAAATCAGTGGAATGCCCGGTGGAAGCAGAGTATAATAGCTAATGAGATGGAGAAAATGTAGGGGTTTGATTGTAAATATGCGGAGGGAGTCGAAGAGAACACACTGAAGGCTGTTGTATAAAACACATGTCTCCCCGGGTTATATCTTCAAACTAAGCGCAACCATGGCATCCGTGACAGAGAGGGAGAAGCGTTCATCCATGTATACGGTTAAGAGAGTCTAGCTAGCTACATTTTCAGATATAATACATTTCAAGTTTTGTCAGTCATTTTCATTGCAAGTTGAAGCGTACTGTTAGCTAGCTAGCGTTAGCTGGCTCGTTCATGTGAACCTAACTCACAGCAAAAAAAATTAAAGAAAACAATCCAATGTTATTTGTTGCCTAGACTTTACTGCAAATGACACTCAAGTCTTGAAATAAAAAACAATACACTAATATTGAGGTTAGCCATGACAGCCTTTATAATAGAACGCTTGTGACCACACACAAATATTGCACTTTGGAAAAAAACATCTTAAAGTAGAAATAGAATGAAACATACAGGCATTCTATTTTTGCTCTATTATAGTGGCCACTATAGACATCGATCAAGCGCACAAGGCTACAAAAATAACGTTTTACTGAGTAAAAAAATTATAATCCCCCTCACTCTCACTCTCTCTCTCACACACACACACACACACACACACACACACACACACACACACACACACACACACACACACACACACACACACACACACACACACACACACACACACACACACGCGTGTTACTGTCAAGTTCAACACAACAAAAGCAATATCTTTGGGCTACATTGTACACTTTCTGCCTGTGGACATCTGTTCTACAATGTGCCAGCAAAAGTGAGAAAGAGGGAAAGTGTGTGGTGTTCCTTTCACCTCTATAGTGGCATCCAGTTTAAGCCAGGCCCAGCTCCAGCTACACTTGATCCGTGAATCCACTTGTTTAACAAGCAACGCCTCATTTACACCTAATTCTCTCATTCTGAAAATTAACCATATACTGTAGAGGGAAAACATTTAGTTCACAGATAGTGGTTAGTTCGTTAGCTAGTTAATATTTCACACAGATTGCCATGGTCCAGTAAGCAACTAACGTGTTATAACTTGAACGGCAAGGAGTCGTATACCAGTTAATACTATAGCGAATTGGTTAGGTTACTAATGTTAGCTCATCTGATATTGTAACGTTAGCTAGCTGTCTGACTTTATTAGCAAGCACATTTTAGCAGCAGGAACTCAATTATTTGATCAGATAAGTTGGCTAATGTTGCTCAACATTTCTCTGGCTAGCTAACGAAGAATTCGATCCAGCTAACAAGATAACGTTACTTAACAATGCTAATACTTGTTCCACCACGCTTTCTCCCTCATCTCAAACTTTCAAAATACCAGTAGTTTTTTGGTTACAGCTCATGAAGTACGCTTCATCACCTTCTCGCCCCCGTCTCCGCGGTCAGGCTTCTCACCTAATGTTACCTCTTCTTTATCGTTCAGTTGCAGGTAAGGCCAGCTGCTCTCTGTGGCTGGGTAGAGGGCCTTCAGTGGGGCCATCCTTCCTTCACTCTCCTTGTTAGACAATTTTACCATTGATCATACTCTTTTGCAGGTGCAGCATGCAGCAGTGGGAGGCCAACTTGCCCATCATCTGTTATGTTTGATGTTGTTTTCGCTACCCTTGATGTCACTACTTGGCTGGCTCCCCACCTCAGGACGATAGGTATTTTACTACATTACAGCTTGTTGTAAATTGTATGTTATTGTAAATAATTTGAGTAATGTTTTGAATTTTTCTAAAGATGTGTTTTCTTGCAGACCGTGGGAAAGTTGGTAAGTTGGTTGGTAAGTATATAGTACATGTAACTAACTGTCTTGCAATGTTTACAAGCATGTAAATATTTGTATATTTTTCATTTGCATATTTTTTCTGTGAGTTGAATGAGTCTGCTTGCTGGTAAATATTAGAAACTTGCTCAAATTGGCTGTACATTTGCATAGTTAATATATTTATTGCAAGTTAAATGTTCAATTGAATGATATTAACTGTTCATTTGCCAAGTTTCTTACTGGTCCTTAATTAATTAACCCCTTCCCCCTAGTCATTCATATTTTGTGCCAGAGCCCATTAAGTAACCTTTGTGTTTGCTTTTTCATCCCACCACCCCTGCCTCCTTCCCTTTACTCTGCTTTTGATCTCCAGGGGTTCTGCCATTTTCCGAGACTGAGGCGAGGAGACAAGATGATGACCAGCTTGATTGACCAAATTTCAAGCCCCCCTTCCGAGACTGGCTGCCTGTCAAGTACAAGTGACAGAAAGCCGCAGCACCTCCTGTTTCTTGATTCTGCCTCTTCCCTGTCCTCATTCTTTAACTCTTTCTCTCCTGTCCCTCAAGACAAAATTCTGCATCTAGTGACGTTTGTTTGCCCAACAATCTGCCCACTCATCCCATCCCCTGCTCACTTCTCCATCTCTGGAAACCTCCTCCCATTCCTTACTGCCCTCATCAACCCCTCTTACGTTAAAAAAATTACAGACAGGTATCCTTTCTTTTTTTTCTATGCCATTAAAATGATAGCATGGCTAATTAAAGATTTTGTTTAAATTAAATCAATCAATAACTGTAATCAACATACTTGATCTACCTGTAACCTGTGTGTTTGCGTCTCTGTCTCTTCCCCTTTAACTCTGCTCCAGTTCTCCAGGAGCTAGGGGTTCAGCCTAACACCCAGATGCGGATCCACCTGGTGTCCTCCATTACCAACCACCCTCCAACTTTTCATTATATAATCTACAGCTACTCTTATTGGCATTATCTGCTAAGAACGCTTGCTTGCTTTATCATACTGGGTACATAATACTGTATGCGAGATACACAGATGCACTAAAAACACTAGCACTGCAAACACTCAGAACGAAGAGAGCAGCAGTGCCTGGACTTCGCAGTCTCCTTCTTCAAGTCCTCCTACCAAGACTGGCTGCCTGTTGAGAACAAGTGACAGGCAGAACCACCCACCCACACAGCACCACCCACCCCCCCACACAGCACCCTACTCCTCTCTATTCCACACACCATAATTGAGTATTTGAGTCTATGATTGCCATGTGAGTGTAGAAAAAAAATATCTGTGAAAATAAATGAATGACACACCTGTAGCACAAAAAGATCAAAGTTTATATTCAGTATTTAAATCTTAAATATTGCCAGGTTGGTTATCACAGCTGTTTCACAAGGTGTCCATTGTTATTGTTGTATCCTAGGACCTCCAATAGGCACATATACACTCCGTGGCCAGTTTATTAGTTACACCATCCGCTCACGAAAATAGTTCGCTCCTACAGACAGTGAGTCACGTGGCTTGCTATATAAATCAGGCAGACAGTAATCCAGTTACTGTCCTATTGAACGTTAGAATGGGCAAAACGAGTGACCTAAGCGGCAGCCAGATGCGCCGGTTCCAGTATCTCAGAAACGGACGGCCTCCTGGGCTTTTCATGCACAACAGTGTCAAGGGTTTACCGAGAATGGTGCGACAAACAAAAAACATTTAGTCAGTGGCAGTCCTCTGGGCAAAAACAGCTCATTGATGAGAGGTCAAAGGAGAATGGCAAGAAACAAGCAAGCTACTGTAACAGGTGGCCCACAAACAGGCAAATAACGGCGCAATACAACAGCGGTGTGCAGAACGGCATCTCGGAAGGCACAACTCGTTCGTTCGTTATCATGAATGGGCTACTGCAGCAGATGACTACACCAGGTTCCACTCCTATCAGCTAAAAACAAGTGGGCTCTAGTGGGCACGCGATCATCAACACTGGACAATTGAGGAGTGGAAAAACATTGCCTGGTCCAACAAATCCCAGTTCCTGTCGCGTCATGCTGATGGCAGTGTCGTGATTTGGAATGAGCAGCAGGAGTCCATGGCCCCATCCTGCCTGGTGTCAACAGTACAGGCTGGTGGAGGTGGTGTAATGGTGTGGGGAATGTTTTCTTGGCATACGTTAGGTCCCTTGATACCAATTCAGGTTGTTCTGGAGGAAAAGGGGAGTCCAACCCGCTACTCGATGGGTGTACCTAATAAACTCAGTATATATTCAACCACGAGGTTGTACTAATAAGATATGCAAGATACAACAAAAAAATCATAATAGAAGACGTGAAAACATATTATTTCAATGTAGACAAGATCAGGTGAGGGAAGCCCAACATAAAAACATGCCAGCAAGACAAGCTTGTGTATGAATCAAACGGAGGAATGGAAATTAGCTGACTTTGTGATCTGTAAGGTAAGTAACTTTAATGTGTCAAGCAGATTAGACATTTTCTTTGCTATTTCCAAAAAAGTAGCTGTAAGGGTTGCGGAACTGGTGGCAATGAAGTCAGACGCAGGAGAGCAGAAATAGGTAATAGCCGGAGCAGTTTAATTTCAAAACAAACGGCAATAAAAAAATTACTTACATGGGTACGCCGCGCACCAGTAACATAGTGCACAAGCACTTACAAACAAACAATTCCACACAAGGACATGGGGGGGAACAGAGGGTTCAATACACAACACCTAATGAGGGAAATGGAAACCAGGTGTGTAGGAAAACATGACAAAACAAATGGAAAATGAAAAGTGGATCGACGATGGCTAGAAGACCGGTGACGCCGACCTCCGAACACCGCCCGAACAAGGAGAGGAAACAACTTCGGTGGAAGTCGTGACAGTAGCAATGTTTAAGACCTGGATTTCATGTTGTTGAAATGTTAACAAAGTACCAAAAAGTAGTTCAAAGTAATGTTTTCATCTTTTAACTAAACAAAACTAATTTAAGCAGTGAAATTGTTGCAGAAATCAGCTTCGTTTACATACCCAGGATGAAAAGAACATCAGTTTGGCTGTAATGATCTCCAAAATTTGAGGCATTATCTCATCACACCGTTGTTATGGCAACAGACGCTAATAGGGGGGACACTTTTTGTCAAGTGGACATTATTTGGCATGACATGCCCAGGGCCGGGTCTTTTTTTACTGAGTCCAAATAGTTTTTAATAGTTTGCAACTCAAGCCATCTATGAAAAGCTGAGACTAACAAACACGAACATGTTTTACTCTATGACGCTCACAAGCTACACAAGAGTCATTAGAAGGTGACCGGGAGTCGCATAGGGTGGCGCACGATTGGCCCAGCATTGTCCGAGTTAGGGGAGGGTTTGGCCGGGGGGGCCAAATCGCGCTCTAGCGACTCCTTGTGGTGGGCCGGGCGCCTGCAGGCTGACTTCAGTCGTCAGTTGAACGGTGTTTCCTCTGACACAGTGGTGCGTCTGACTTCTGGGTTAAGTGGGCGGGTGTTAAGAAGTGCGGTTTGGCGGGTCATGTTTCGGAGGACAGATGACTCGACCTTCACCTCTCCCAAGCCCGTTGGGGAGTTGCAGCAATGAGAAAATATTGTAATTGGATCGCAATTGGATATCACAAAATTGGTGAGCAAAAGGAGGTAAAAATAAAATAGGAAATAGAAGGTAAAGGGTTCTTCTACAGAGGAAATCCAAGGACATAGTGTCTATAATACTGTAATGAGCTCACAGTTTCTGTCACAAACAGTTGTCAATGACTAGTTTTATATTAATTTCCCATTGAGCAAACAATTTATGTACTTACAGCAGTCAAATACATTTATTTTAAATGAAAGTAAAAAAAAAAAAAATACGTTTTTTTCGCTTTGGTGGACCTTATTTTTGTGTTGTTGACGTTTGTCAATAACACTCATAAATGCAACTGTTTATGTGAAATTGTTTTGTGTTCTACTTGTAGCCTTGGTCGTCCTGAAAATAAAATGATAAAACACTTCATTGTGAGGCTAAATATAAGGGCTGGACATTTAGATAAATGATGTGTCTAGTCAGTGAGATCATTTTTATAATTGGATGAATTGCGGAGCTGTGCTTCAGCACCACCATTTGTGGATGAAATGACAAAGACTGTAGCCTACATGAAATGTTGGAGGATTTAGAAATCGTAACGTGATTCCCTTCACCTGTTTTTCCAAAGAAAATTCTGTACTACTTATTAATTGTTGTTTGTGACTGTCATTTTGCTGCTATTGACAAGCCTGTTAAAGATATTAAAATAAACTTTTATTGGTAGTCTGGTTAACTTTGGTAAACTTTCATTGGTAGTCTGCAACCACAGAGCTTAATGTTCACTTTTCTTGCGATGAACATTCCATATTCAATCCATTTAAAATAGAAGTTGAACTACACTTTTACATGTCATTAAAATTGTATTGTAACCAAAACTGGAAGCCATCTATAATTGACAGACAATGTTATTTTTGCCTGGATTAATCCTTGAGCAAAATAAAAACGGAGGAGCTAATCCACCGTGGGCTCTGCCGGCTCAAACATACTGTCAATCCATCATCAATTAATCCACTCCTATTTTTTGTATAGGGGCAGTTTCTTGGACACAGATTAAGCCTAATCCTAGACTGAATTTCACTTTTAAACCGGACTGCCTGAAATTGCATTTCTTAGACATGGCTTAAAATAGTCTCAGATTTGCCCTAGTCTAGATTTTAAAAGTCTGACTTCCAGAAGAACGATTCGAGTTAATCTAGATCTAACTGAAGACTTAAATTAAACCTGGCCAGAGGCAGGTTTAGCTTCAGATTAATGAATGTTGGCCCCCAGGTTAACCTTGGCAATGGAGGAAAATGGATTACCTGGACTATTTCAATGATGACCAAGAACACCACCAAGGCCAGACAGAAGTGTGGTTATAGACAGGAGCAACCCATTGAATGATTTTGATTAAATCAATTTACATGACCGTTTCTGTGCGTACAAAGAAAACACAGCTGACATTTGTTTGCTTGAGCCAAGGCTTTCATCTGACTCTCTTTGTGGAAGGCCCATCCCTCATTCCCTACAAGTACTGGTCACCTTGAGATTTTTGGAATCTGGAACCTTCCTTCGTGAAAAAGGAGATTTGTGTGGTGTAAGTGAAGAATAAATATATGTGAACTGAAGGACATTTACATCAAGTTCCCTGATGCTGCTGCCCAAACCAACTACAAGGTAGAGTTATATGAATATGAGAACTTCTCTGGAGTCATTGGCTGTATAGATGCATGTCGTATTCCCATCAAGTGTCCCTCTACAGCAAATGCTGAGGAGCACAGGAATCTCAAAAACTGGTTCTCAATAAATGTACAAAGTGTGTGCACTCCCAATTTGCAGTTCTCCAACATTGTTGCACATTGTAAAGGTGGAACTCATGACTCAAGGATTTTCCAAAAATCCGCTTTGTATGCTCAGCTTGAAGGAGGACAACATAGTGGAATCATACTTGGTGACAGTGGGTATGCACAGACCAACTTCTTGTTCACCCCCTATCTTCATGCAATAGGACCTGAGCAACAACGATACAACAAAGCTCATATCCGCACCAGAGGTGAAGTGGAGCGCGTGTTTGGAAGAGTCGTTTCCAGTGTCTCAAAAACACATTGCACTATCAACCAAGAAGATGTTGCATCGTCATAATTGTAACAGCAGTGCTTCACAATTACCTCAAACAGCATGCTCGCCCAGACCCTCGCATTGAAGATGAGGATGGCCCAGATGTTTCCATGGTAGAGGCAGACAATGACAGAAATGGACAAAGAGATGCTTTTGCTATGCAGCACTTCTCACCGCAAAGATAGCTCAAGTGATTGAAGCAAACAATAGCCATGGATTGGTATCAAAAATGTTTTTAGTTCTCACATGGAAATATCGGGAACCCGAAGTAGTGCTGATTTGAGAAGAACATTGGTACTGCTGCTACTTCATGTTTCTCTCCTCCTTCATAGCCAACTCAACATGAAGGATGTGCATCTTCATATCATGCTCTTCTTTTAAATACATTAGTTTTCACTAATGAAATTCCATGACCAGTTCTTTTGGTGATAAGCACAATTAATATTAGCAGCACAGATGCGAAGCAGTGGGAAGGACGCGCCACACACAGCCTACATCAGCTGGTGAGCTGCGGGGGAGCAAGCGATGAGTGTGGGCAGACAGCCACACTGGCTACGCATCGCGCAAGCGACTCTTGCTTCCCCGTAGCTAACCAGTCACCATCAGCCTTTTCGTTGGCGACCCTTTGCCTGGTTAAGAAACACAAGCTGCTTCACGAAATGAAAAACAATAGTAGCATTGAGTTTAATAGTAAAACAACAATCTAGCCATGTTTTTATCTCACTTGAGTATAGAAAAGTTGTCTGCCTTTGTAGTCTCAGTCAACCCTCCCAATTTCCTCACTGCATTTCATAGACAGGTTCTGTAGCCAACGATGCCCAGTCTCCCTCTTTTGCTCAGAGAATACGGCTTGATTCTAGCCCTTACTGTTCAAAAGATATGACCCATAATGGCTAAGTTTGTTTCTATCTTGCAACCTCAGGAGGCTGAAGAAATTTGGCTTGTCACCTAAAACCCTGACAAACTTTTACAGGTGCACAATTGAGAGCATCCTGTCTGGCTGTATCACAGCCTGGTTTGGCAACTGCACCGCCCTTAACCGCAAGGCTCTCCAGAGGGAGGTGCGGTCTGCAAAACGCGTCACCGGGGGCAAACTACCTGCCCTCCATGACACCTACAGCACCTGATGTCACAGGAAGGCCAAAAAGATAATCAAGGACAATAACCACCCGAGCCACTGTCTGTTCACACCACTATCATCCAGAAGGTGAGTTCAGTACAGGTGCATCAAAGCTGGGACCGAGAGACTGAAAAACAGCTTCTATCTCAAAGCCATCAGACTGCTAAACAGCAATCACTAACTCAGAGAGGCTGCTGCCTACATTGAGACCCAATCACTGGACACTTCAATAAATGGATCACTAGTCACTTTAAACAATGGCAATTTAAATATTGCCACTTTAATATTGTTTACATATCTTACATTACTCATATCACATGTATATACTGTATTTTATACCATCTACTGCACCTTGCCTATGCCGCTCGGCCATCGCTCATCCATATACTTATATGTACGCATTCTCATTCACCCCTTTAGGTTTGTGTGTATTAGGTACTTTTTGGGGAATTGTTAGGTTACTTGTTAGATATTACCGCACTGTCGGAACTAGAAGCATAAGCTTTTCGCTATACTCACATTAACGTCTGCTAACCATGTGTATGTGACCAATAAAATTTGATTTAGCTTGGTTTGACAGTACCGTGCAATATCGAAGAGCCCTTACTGCTGCTCAATCAGCCTATTCTTCCAATCTAATTTATTTTTGATACAGTTGAAAAGCTAACCAAAAAGCAGCATTCCCCAAGAGAGGAGTTGCTCAAACCAGTTCGATAGAACTGGTTCTTATTGGACGGAAACGTGCATGTGAGAGCAATAAATTATACATTTAATAAAAACTGTTGCACCTACAAACTTAGTCAATCCTAAATGTTTAAAGTCCAATGGTCACTTTATGGACGCTATAGTCTTGTTTTAATCCAACGTCTAGAATTTGAGCAAGGTAGGCGCTGAAAATACTCGGAAAACTAAATTGGTAACAACCCTGTTAAAAAATCTGCTATGTGTTTCTCAGCAATGGCTGGACGGATCATCAGGGAGTGTGTTGTATACCTCCAATGAAGTTGATTTGCGCACTATAATCGAGATTGGTATCATATTGGCTTAGATATGATGGTAGGGAGATTTGAATTTAACATTGAGCTTCAATCAATCCAACAATAGTAGTGCTGACCGGCGCGACGATAATATCCATTCATATCAAAGTACTGACAGAATAATATATAGTCGTCTGAGTAAGAACACTTCTATATATTTTTTATTTAACTAGGCAAGTCAGTTAAGAACAAATTCTTATTTTCAACGATGGCCTAGGAACAGTGGGTTAACTGCCGATGTTCAGGAGCAGAACGACAGATGTTAACCTTGTCAGCTCAGGGATTTGATCTTGCAACCTTACGGTTACTAGTCCAACGCTCTAACCACTAGGCTACCTGCCACCACATATAACCAGTTAAATAAATACACATAATATGCTAGGGGAATGATTATGATTGTATGTATTGTAGACTAGGGGCCACGTTATTATTAGTGTGATTATTAGACCTTGGCCAGTACACTGAGGGTTAGTCCTGCTACAGTTTGATGTATGACGTCAGCACTCATCATCCCGAGATGGGTGAATTGGGATCTATAGTACTTGGGCTAGAGGGAGGGTGCCCTCTACTGGTTTCTCAAGACCACTTCCTGCATTACTTGTACTTTATTAATGCCAGTCAGTGTAAGTCTGCCACAGACAGAATCCGTGAGAGAAAACGGAGCATGACATCTATATGGTTCTTAATATTCATTTGACAAGATATTTATTTGACATACATTAATGTGGGGTTTTGATCAAAGATGTCATACCCATAGGAGGCATAAGGGAACGTGCCCCCTCAGATGTTTTTCTTCCAGATGTTAAATTAATGACTAAACTTAAGTTATCATAATTATTTATAAAAATATCTCTCAACAGTATTTTGCGGAGGGGTCACACTGACTGGACCAGGCAAAGAGCCGCCCCCCCCATTCTCCCTAGTAAGTGGTTCAGTCCAAAGTGCACAATGGAGCAAAGATATGCTAGGAAGGATGCTAGATACTCCAGTGCATGCAGACAGTATAGTCAGTGGAGTTGGAGATCCGGTGATGGGCAGGACTTGCAGGAGGTATGTTTGTACATTAGTTTTGATCAAGCTATGTAGCCTATTGATTCCTTCTTGATGAACTAATCAAATGAAAATGTTTTGTTTCCTTGTCATACTAGCCACCTAGCAGTTTTATAAAGCTAGATAGTAGATAGGTTCCCAGCTAGATAGGTTCCCAACCTCATAACTAGCAACCAAGCCATTTCAGGCTATCAATCAAGTTAAAGTAACTTGTCTAACTATCTTAGCCGGCATGCCTGTTGGCAAGGTTGCTAGACTTTAGAAAAGCAAGCAATTACTAAATGCACTGAATAAGACTCACATTCACATTCCTTTCAATCTATTACCCTGATTTTAGCAGCGATGCAGAGAAGCCTATTTTGTTTCTTTAAAAAAATAACCACCAGTCAGGAGGATACAGACAGCTCAAGAGGTATGCTTAGATATGCAGAAAAATACTTGGTTTAAATGTTATCTGGCACCATATAATATCATGACATTTGTGTATTAATTTTGATGCCATGATCTGTGCCTGTATTGATGATGCGTGTTATTATCCCATGTACTGTGTTGTAATTAGGATGTAATATTCTAAGCATGTTTGTGCATTATATTGAGATGTGTGATTTACAACAGTCAGAATGACACTGTCATTAAAATGACCTATGCAGAATTATATTTATGTATTTATACATAGAAATAGGCTAAATGATTATGGCTCTAGATTACAGGAAAAAACTGTTTCAGATGTTTAAGAAAATGTATCCGTTGTGCCCCCTCTAAAATAATACATGCATGACGCCCCTGGTTCTGATTAATTGAAACAGGTTGTGTCTTCAATTCAATACAACTATCAATCCCAGTAAGAGCATTACCCGCATGGCCACACACTGGTTGAATCAACGTTGTTTCCACGTCATTTCAATAAAATGAAGTTGAACCAATGTGGAATAGACATTGAATTGACGTCTGTGCCCAGTGGGTAAGCATACATAGCATGAATACGTCTACACACAAGTCTATAAGTCTACACATAGCATGAATAAGTCTACACACAACTCAAACCTGCTCATACAACTCAAATTCCTTAAAGGTGTCTGAACGTATTTAGAGGAACAATATACTGTAATAATTAGCTGATTGTAAAAGAGATGGCTTTAAAATGATATACATTTTCAACCCTTTCCTGTCCTAAAGTTTTATATCTATAGAAGTAATTTGATCAAATCATCAGATGCACTGACGTGGCATTTCCTGTCAAAGCATGTTTTAACCCTTCTGACACACCTGTGGCTTATCTGTATTGTGTCATCCCTTAGTGACATGCTCTTACTTGCCAGTCAAAGTTATTTCCAAGTAACTATTAAGTAAATATGACTATTTTAGCCTATTGGTCATAAATTAAGGTATACAAATACATTTGAAAAACATTTTTTTTTTTTATTCGGTCAAATCCACCTCGCAGGGATCTACGCCACTGCTTTTAACTATAAGTTACGTATAACTATAAGAAATCTAAAATGTGTCAAATAAATGATATCCAACTCAGGACTCCAGCTATGCATTTGGTTTGTTAACTTGCTAGCTAAGTGACTGATGTCAAGATCAAGCTTCTTGGTTACAGCAGAGACATTCAATCCCCTCCTGGATCAAGATCCCTGTTGCCTAAATTGTTTTGTGCGTCAATTTTTTGCTGTTGAAATAGCGCCCCTTGTGTGCACTTCCGGTAATACTGTAAACCCCAGTATGGTAAAGAAATGGTATGACGGTTTGAAAATCTGGTACTGTCCCACCCTAGTATGAGAAAAGACCTTAAAGCAGTAACTATAGAATAGTGAGAATTCTGTTGAAATGCATTACATTTTCCCAAAGGTGCTTCAACTACAAATACTTTAAAAATATATATATATATTTATTATACAATGTTTTGCTGACTTTATGGTTTTATTACTGTGCCAGTTTTGCATGTGAGCAAAGAATGACCTCACATTGATTACATTCCTTCCTGGTAAAGGAAACAAGATTTATCTGCAAAGCCAACCCCCAGGTGTGGTGGACAGTATCTCAACAGTTCATGTTCTAAGAAATCTATGTTCTATTTTCACCTTTTGTGAAACCTATGTTCTAGGTTTAATTTCTGCAAAAACTGACAAAGGAAGTGTGGTGTCGTTGTTGCTAGGTAACGATCTAGTGGTTGTTGATCCACAGCACAAATACTGCAGCAGCACTTCCTGAAATGCCCACACACCACTGTGACTGACGTGTAGCATACTAGATGTGATACCCACCACAATGGTTTGGTCATTTTATACTGTAGGTTCCATAACATGCATTACGTGTGTTGGTGTCATCGTTGCATGGGTGGGTAAGTGTGAAATATTGATTTGCAAAGTCAAACAGAAGGGATTCAGGGACTTTGTGGTAATCAAGCAAGTGAAGTGAAATGGAATCCACAGTGGCAAGAAAAAGTATGAGAACCCTTTGGAATTACCTGGATTTCTGCATAAATTTGTCATAACATTTAATCTGATCTTCATCTAAGTCACAACAATAGAAGAACACAGTATGTTTAAACTAATAACACACAATTATACGCTTTCATGTCTTTTTTGAACACACTGTGTAAACATTCACAGTGCAGGGTGGGAAAAGTATGTGAACCCTTGGATTTAATAACTGGTTGACCCTCCTTTTGGCAGCAATAACCTCAACCAAATGTTTTCTGTAGTTGCGGATCAGACCTGCACAACGGTCAGGAATAATTTTGGACCACCTCTTTACAAAATTATTTCAGTTCAGCAATATCCTTGGGATGTCTGGTGTGAACCCCTCTCTTGAGGTCATGCCACAGCATCTCAATCGGGTTGAGGTCAGGATTCTGACTGGGCCACTCCAGAAGACGTATTTTCTTCTGTTGAAGCCATTCTGTTGTTGATTTACTTCTGTGTTTTGGGTCGTTGTCCTGTTGCATCACCCAACTTCTGTTGAGCATTAATTGGCAGACAGATAGCCTTACATTCTCCTGCAAAATGTCTTGATAAACTTGGAAATTCATTTTTTCCGTTGATGATAGCAATCTGTCCAGGTCCTGAGGCAGCAAAGCAGCCCCAAACGATGATGCTCCCTCCACCATACTTTACAGTTGGGATAAGTTTTTGATGTTGGTGTGCTGTGCCTTTTTTTCTCCACAGTGTTGTGTGTTCCTTGCAAACAACTAAACTGTAGTTTCATCTGTCCATAGAATATTTTGCCAGTAGCCCTGTGAAAAATCCAGGTGCACTTTTGCAAACTTCAGATGTGCAGCAATGTTTTATTTTTGACAGCAGTGGCTTCTTCCGTGGTGTCCTCCCATGAACACTAGTCTTGTTTAGTGTTTTACGCATAGTAGACTCGTCAACAGAGATGTTAACATGTTCCAGATATTTCTGTAAGTCTTTAGCTGACCCTCTAGGATTCTTCTTAGCCTCATTGAGCATTCTGCGCTGTGCTCTTGCAGTCATCTTTCCCTTACTGCCACTCCTAGGGAGAGTTGCAAAAGTGCTTTCTCCATTTATAGACAATGTCTTACTGTGGACTGATGAACATCAAGGCTTAGGTCTTCTGAGATCTTTTGTTCGAGGTATGGTTCACATCAGGCAACGTTTCTTGTGAGTAGCAAACTCAAATTTTGTGAGTGTTTTTTATAGAGTTAGGCCTCTCTAACCCACACTTCCAATCTCATCTCATTGATTGGACTCCTGACTCCAATTAGCTTTTGGAGAAGTCATTAGCCTAGTGGTTCACATACCTTTCCCAACCTACACTGTGAATGTTTAAATTATGTATTCAATATAGACAAGAAAAATACAAAAATTTGTGTTTAGTTTAAGCACACTGTCTATTATTGTAACTTAGATGAAGATCAGATCAAATTTTTTGACAAATTTATGCAGAAATCCAGGTAATTCCAAAGGATTCGCATACTTTTTTTCGCCACTATGTTAGGAAGCGATGGGAGACCACCACCCCTTTGCTCAGTCCAATGTTTAGAAATGCATGCATTTGTGTAAGGTCTGTAATAAGAGATTGGTGGCCAAATCAGATTTACACCCTGGAACAGATAATGTAATAACACTGCATACCATAACTTGCCATAATGTAATAACTTTTATAATATAATCAAACTGGTTAATGTAATACATTGACGGATAGCGTAATGAACAGAACGTAATAACTCTATCCTGACAATGTAACTTATTACATTTTCCGGTGGGTATTACATTCAGGTGAGTACATTTTTTTAGTGAATAAACAAACCACAGATAACGTAATACCATACTCCACCCTGGTGACGAGGGTTTAAATGTCCTCCTTTCATGTCTGTTTTCCTCTCTTCATGTGTATCCCACTCTACTTTCCTACAGTTTTGTAAAAACTAAAATATTAAAGGAATCAGAATTTGGATGTGATTAAAAGAAAGCAGCTGACATTCTTTACATTTCTTCACCACACTTACATCTAAGAACGAAAGAACAAGTCAAACAAAAGTGTCAACTGTTTATTACATCTTCATAATGTCATTCAAATAGGCTTTCAGCCTGATCATTGGAGATACTTTGCATATATCACCAGGTTAGACAGAGTAAAAAGAGATAGGATGCCGTTGGGGACACAACTATTCCCTGAATAGGGAATAGTGTTCCATTTGGGACTCGACTATACACATACACCACACACAGGCAATTTCAAACTATAAAACTAGTATTTAAACAGGTCCTGTCATTGAAAGGGAAGTCATTTATATATCGTTGACCCTCTGTACAATTCCATTACATGTAGCATCTTTGCATAATATAAATAACAACTCAAGGTTGTGTCAAGGTTCATCCTCTGACTTAAAAAAAACCCTCAAGCATTGGGATGAAAACACAGGGCCCCGTATTCAGAGTAAAACAATCCATATCAATTTGATTCATTATGATCTAAAAGGAAAAGTTGATACTAGATCAGCACCCGACTCTGAGACGCTTTATGATTACGGATTATACTACCGAAGGGAAACAGAGGTACTTGAGCTAGATAAAAACTTTATCGACTTGACACTGTTATACTTAGATCAGAACCCCTCAAAAAGCATTTCACCCAAATCAGAGTACATATCCAAATAATATACAATAATCGTTTCCCAATTGTTTCCCCCTGATGCTAAGCTGTATCTGAAAAATAGACTTGAGTTCAAAAGCACCCACTCAAATAGGATGAGAGAGAAGTTCATTGGCAGGGCATGGATAGAATCCATCTCGGTTTCTGAAAGTCACACTGTAGCAAAACGGGCGCCTGGGTCGTATTCAACAGGGCAGAACGTAGGAAAATGTTTTAAAGCATATTTCAACTGAAAATGGTTCTTATTGGACTGGCAGTGTAAGTAGTCCCTTCTTGTTTCAGTACGTTTTCTACCATTTGGTGCCTAATGAATAGGACCCGGTTTCGGGAGCCCTAGTGGGGAAGTCATGGCTTGCTCTATGTGATGTCCTTCAGTCTCGGTGGCCGGTGAATGTTTCTGATGACGCACTTCACCATCCACTCGATGCCTTCGTTAACCCCCTGCCTGAGAGGGAATTCATTATGAGCAAAGAGTACTGCTTTTCTTAAAGCAAAGATGACAAATAGTAAATTTGTGCGTGCCTGTACACACACACACAAGTTCTCTCAGACCAGATGTACAACGGAGAGTAAAGTGGAATAGAAAACTCTGTTCTTACCCTGTTAGGGCTGTGCAAGGCTGCACCAGGCAATCTCGTTTACCGATCTTTGGAGCGCAGTCGCTAAAAGCGGTTTTGATGTCCGGCACAGACATACAGTTCTACCGAAAAAAACACAAAGAAATATGCCTAAATGGATACGATCTTAGAGATTTTCAAAGAGACAGAATTGACCTAGCAAGGGATAGCTGTATGTGGTGGAAATTATCAATCACATTTATTTCAAGAGAACAATAACACCGCATTAAGGTGAGCTTGAACACTGAGTATACCAAACATTAGGTACATCTTCCTAATATTGAGTTGCACCCCCCCACCTTTTGCTCTCAGAACGGACTCAATTTGTCGGGTTATCCACAAGTTGGGATGCTGGCCCATGTTAACTCCAATGTTTCCCAAAGTTGTGTCAAGTTGGCTGGATGTCCTTTGGGTGGTGGACCATTCTTGAAACTCAAGGGAAACTGTAGAGCGTGAAAAACCCAGCAGCGATGCAGTTCTTGATACAAACCGCTGCGCCTGGCACCTAATACCATCCTCCGTTCAAAGACACTTACATTTTTTGTATTGCCCATTCACCCTCTGAATGGCACACATACACAATCCACGTCTCAAGGCTTAAAAATCATTCTTTAATCTGTTTCCTCCCATTTCATCTATTCTGATTGAAGTGGATTGAAATGACATCAACAAGGGATCATAGCTTTCACCTGGTCAGTCTGTCATGGAAAGAGCAGGTGTTCTTCATGTTTTGTACACTCAGTGTATAGTACGGGTATGGTATAACATATTATAACACCGAGTCATCTATGAAAAGTATGCATGAGGGATGGAGGACTACTTTGTTGTGATCATATTATAGGCCAAACAACTTCTGCTGGCAACAAGCCTTGTCATATTTTAGTTTATACAAGAAATGGTTAGTTTAGACTTCTTTTCAAAACAACCCCAGACTGGATTAGATAGGCCTACCTCCACATCCTGCTTGTTGGCGAGCACCAGGAGAGGCACACCTTCCAAAACCTCACTGCTGATCATTTTCTCTGGAAAAAAAGAAAATGGAACCGTCAGTCCAAGCTATGGTTCAATACTTGACCCTTCTGTTAGGAAGAGTGGATTTGCTGACTCCCTCTCATGAGACGCTAAAACACAACATCACAGTTTTTGCTTTGTACTGCTCGATCTTGAAAACTATACTGCTGACATGGACAATTAGGGTCGTTGCATTGCATTGGGCAGGATTAGGCTAGATTTGGCAGCCGGCTGCGGCGGCACTTTAGGGCGGCATTTTGGTCATTGGCTGCCCCTGTCAGGCACCCCTCATCGGCTACTACACCGCCGACGGCGCCCCAGCCACCAGCTCATAGCCGCCCCCACCACATTCCCGCTTCTCTCGAAGTTCACTCCCACTAGCTATGGTGATGTGTGCTTTTTGTGATTATCCAATTGTGAAACTCACCCTCTCTCTCTCTGATTGTATTAACAGTGAATAAAATACTAAAAGATTGAATTAACTATCCCTTTAAAGTCGTTATATTGGTGCAAGCAGGGGCTAGGGAGTTTCCACCATATTTCTCACACCAGTCCATTCCTTTTACATCCATAATGTGGAGTGTACATTCAGTAAGTGAATCAGACTGTAGCCTATGACAAATGTCACTATGTGCCCTCTTGACGTTTGGCATTCTTCTCTAAATGCTTCAGGCAAGCTAGTGAGGAACTCACCAAATGCCTCTTTTGATTCTGCTAGTCGCTCCTCATCGGTGGAGTCTATAACATAGATCACACCGTGGGACTCGGCGTAGTACTGCGGATTCACAAAGCAAACAATGCCATGTTTCAGTAGTCAACCTCAAATCATTGTACTTGAATGACAAAAACAGACATGACATCTAGCTAGATATGGTGTGTGTGTGTGTGTAATTTGATATCGGTGCTGCTCACTTTGTCCCATAGCGACTGAAGCTCCTCTTGACCACCAAGGTCCCAGAACATTAGACGAGCTTTTCCCACATCGATTGTGCCGACTGCGTGAAGGAAGTAGTCAGAAGAACATATTAGAATGGCATGGCCTCTTGAAAACCAATGTGCTACAATTGAATGCAACACAACAAGCTCAGTCTTACTGGTTTGCTATACTTACTGTTAAGTCCAACTGTAGTGGTGATCTTGGACAAATTCATTCCCTTGTAGTTCTTACTGAACTTGGTCTTGGTCTGTTCCAAAAAGGTCTGTGTGTAGAACATACATGACTAAATCAAACAAGCAGCAGCAGTTCATCCAACAGAGACAAACAAAGACAATGCGCGGTGCTCAGCGTGCTCTTCCAACGAGAGAAAACTGCTGAGACAGACTTACCGTTTTTCCTGCATTGTCAAGTCCTAGGATCAAGATGCAGTATTCGTCCTTCTGGAACACGTATTTGTACAGACCAGATAATAAGGTGTACATCTTCGAATTGTATTTTTTTTTTTTTTTAAATACAAAAAATAAACACTTGCTGATGATGCGCAAGGCAATAGACAACTCACATTGTGGAAAGATTCAGCTGTGTGGCTAGCCACGTTAGCAAGTCAAGTTAGCTAGCTGTTGTTATGACTAGCTACTTGTCTGTGGTTTGAGGCAGGCAAGCTAACATTACCTGTCCGTAATCGATACTAGCTAGCTGACTTACTGCCACTAAATACTAAAGTGAAATATAATGCGCCAATCAAGGCACAAATTCCTGGCTAGCTACAGTGCAGTAGCTTGCTAATGCTAGCCAACGTTAGTTAACTGTCTAGCTCAAGTTAGTGCTGCTGCGTGTAAAACGAGATTTGCGAGCGGACAACCTTCAGCAACTTACAAACTGCATAAGGAAATCAAGCTAAAATGATTAGCTATGTCGACAAAATGTCATCTAGCTACCTTGACAGATGGATCTTATTTTATCACAACTAATTTGGGTGTAAACACGGTGGCCATCTGTATTTAGGAAGTAGCTGGTAAAGCAATGCATTGTGGTACTTCTTCTTCGATGGGGTTTAACGGCGGTTGGCATCCAATGTTAATGGTCCATTGCCGCCGGCAGCTGGAGGGGGCATTGAACAAGAAACAAAAAAACATTCCGGGAAAGGCGTAAAACGACTTCATACAAAATAAAACACGTTAACTATAAATTGTTTAAATAAATAAAATAAAACATCATACTTCAATCACAGTCCACTCCAAAATACATCCCTTGTGATGGGGCTACATTCACCAACAGAATTTATTGCACTGTCTCGGCTGTGAAATCACAAAAAAAAAAAAAACGTTCAGCGGCATTCACAATGATTCCAATTTTCTTAGACTTCTTTTCCGCTTGTGTTGTACAGTTTATGACCATTGAAATGAATAATACAAAGTCCACTTTTTTAACATGCAGCACTTCACTATCTATCGGTTGATGAGAAACCTTGTCGTCGTGGTGGCTCTACTACCATTGCTTCTTCCCCGCCTCTCGTTACTTCAAATTTTATCACCCCCTCCAGATAGGAGACGCTGGACACATCTTACCCTTGCCACTCCATTCTCCTTCACCCTAACAGGGCACTCCAAAAATTCAGGCACATGTTCACCTCCATAGCTGCAGCATTTGATTTATTATTTGCTTCAAAATTGTATTCACATTTCACATTTCTCTCTCTCTCTCACACACACACACACACACACACACACACACACACACACACACACACACACACACACACACACACACACACACACACACACACACACACACACACACACACACACACACAGCCTCTCTCTCTCTTTGTGTGTGTGTACGAGAGAGAGAGAGAGAGAGAGAGAGAGAGAGAGAGAGAGAGAGAGAGAGAGAGAGAGAGAGAGAGAGAAAAAAAATGTAATGCAAATTGCTGCTTGTAAGGACAGACTGTTGGTAAGGACAGTCATTATCAACCTGACAATAACTGAAAAGGTTCAAAGCTCACATGCTCAATATTGTATTGTTGAGAACACAATCAGAACTCTATTTTACATTTAATCCAGCTGGATACAAATTCGACTCTGACCAAAATATGCAGATTATTTTATGATGTACTTAGCAGCACCAATGGCTGTCTAGCTAGCTTGCTTTCTAGCTAGCTAGCTAGTTTACTTCTTGGGCAACAATATTTCTGCCAGAAGAGGATGGTGGGGGGAGCTATAGGAGGACAAGCTCATTGTAATGGCTGGATAGGAATCAATGGAATGGTACCAAACACTCAGTTCAATTGAATCCATTCCAGCCATTACACTGAGCTCATCCTACTATAGCTCCTCCCACCAGCTTCCTCTGATTTCTGCTAAGTTTATTAGCTAGCTTACTAGTTAGCTATCATTCATATACATGTGTCATCAAAAATAATGTTAGCTAGTTACCTAGCTAGTATTAGCTGTGTGAATGGCAGTCTAATCACATTGATTGGGAATTCACTGACTGGCTATAGCTAGCTAACTAACTACATCATACAGTGCATTAGGAAAGTATTTAGACACATGTTCCACACTTTTTTTATGTTACAGCTTTATTCTAAAATGGATAAAATATATTTTTTCCTTTCTCCCCAGATATGAGTGTTTTGTCACATCCTGTCAGTATCATTTGTTTTCATTCATTTAAAGCGTTGGGCCAGTAACCGAAAGGTTGCTAGATCAAATCCCGAGCTGACAAGGTAAAAATCTGTTGTTCTGCCCCTGAACAAGGCAGTTAACCCACTGTTCCTAGGCCATCATTGTAAATAAGAATTTGTTCTTAACTGACTTGCATATTTAAATAAAGGTAAAAATAAATAAAAAATGCGGTGGGGTTGTTTTTCAGCAGCAGGGACTGGGAGACTAGTCAGGATCGAGGGAAAGATGAACGGAGCAAAGTACAGCTCCTGAGCGCTCAGGACCTCAGACTGGGGCGAAGGTTTATCTTCCAACAGGACAACGACCCTAATTACATAGCCAAGAAAACCCAGGAGTGGCTTCGGGACAAGTCATTGAATGTCCTTGAGTGGCCCAGCCAATGCCTTGACTTGAACCCGATCGAACATCTCTGGAGAGACCTGCAAATAGCTGTGCAGCGACGCTCCCCATCCAACCTGACAGAGCTTGAGAGGATTTGCAGAGAAGAATGGGAGAAACTCCCCAAATACAGGGGTGCCAAGCTTGTAGCGTCATACCCAAGAAGACACGAGGCTGTAACCGCTGCCAAAGCTGCTTCAACAAAGTACTGAGTAAAGGGTCTGAATACTTATGTAAATGTGATATTTCAGTTTTCTAAAAACCTGTTTTTTCTTTTTTGCTGACTTTATGGGGTATTATGTGCAGATTGATGAGAAAAAAAATCTATTTAATCCATTTTAGAATAAGGCTGTAACGTAGCAAAATGTGGAGAAAGTGAAGGGGTCTGAATAGTTTCCGAATGTATAACATTGCTGTTGAGAAGTAAAATCTAAAATTTGTTTCTGTTTTTACTAAGCCAGCCATATGGTTTTCAACAATGAACTTAATTGCAATCCTCACTTTAAAAACATTATTAGTGGCGATGACAGCTTATCAATTTTGAGATAAATCATCAGTGAATGATGAAAAGACAGTTACATTTTCAACTTGATCAAGGCTTGAAATAATTTACTTGTAAAAACCTGAGAAAAGGTAATGAGAGCCACTTAACCTTCTGAGTCTGTCTCACTAATAACCATAAGCAGTAGTATAATTTCTTAAATTGTTATACAGTAAATCACCAGTATACAAAACACAAGACAAAGTGGAATCTACATGTATTCAAATGTAGTACTTTCTACAATGTCTGTGTGCATCACAGTTATCATAAAGATATCAACAACACATTTGTTTAAAACTGACTTTCCTTGAAGAGCAAGCAGAGACATTAAAATTCCGACATGATGATAACACTTTACCGAAGACATTTTCTCGACTATGTGAACTTCTCTTTTTACTCAGATTTGCTTCCATCCACTCGTCTTCAAATATTTACATGTTCACCTTCTGTGCCATTTCTTTTCATGATACATTCTTATTGATACATTTTCTCTTTTCACTCTTCATGAGTGTCATCTCCCTTTTTATGTTGATTTTATT